>NC_056733.1:485771779-485899279 GCF_019279795.1 Protopterus annectens | reverse complement strand
GACAACTCTCTACATCCCCTCGACCTGAGCTGTCATCTGACTCATCCCTGGGACAGAGGGTACAAAAGTCCCAGGTTACACCCACTTTGGTGGTTTCCTCATCAGACACTTCCCCAAATCATCCCCCCGAGGAAGTTCCTGCAAAGAGGAAGAGCAAGTTGAAGCACTTAGACTCCCCAGAAGAGTCTATCACCAAAGATACTGATTTTGTTGAATGGGAAGGTTCCTCTAGCTCACCCCCCTGATGATGTTGCCTTCAGGGACATCCTAGAAGTCCTGAAACAGAGGGGTGGCTGGTCTTCAATCTGACCTTCCTCAGAGTCAGTATACCTTGAGGTTTTTTGTGCCCAGATCCCTACTTCTAGGATCTCTCCACCAGCTGATGATCTCATTAAATTGATCGTTCAGCAGATGTGGAAGATGCTCAACACCATTGAGCCGATCCCCAAAAAGCCTGATTGTATCTTATCAGCCTCAAAAATGAGCCTCACTGGTCCAAAGAAATACCCATTGATGCCATGGTGATAGTGGTGGCCACGAAAAGGGAACTTGCTGTGGAAATTCCGACTATCCATCCTCCTAACAAGGAATCTAGGACTTTGGATAGATTTGGGAAGTATATGCTTCAACGACCTTCACTCTTTTGTCCTTGAATTATATGGCACACTTTCCTAGACTACAGAGGGATCTGATCAAGAAGATCTTGGATACCCTGGAAGGAGCAGTGGCTGAAGGGGTACGGGATAAAGTTACCTCTAAGCTAGCAACCCTTGATGCAATTTCTAACTCGTCCATGAGGCTGAGCAGTGGATTCAGGCTTAGCCATTTGAAGGCATTCCTGAATGTGCTTGTGTGACTTTGCAGAGCCATTCAAAGTGTCATTCATCAATGCTCCATTTGATGGATCCACCCTTTTTTTGGTCCCAAGGTTAAAGACACTTTTGCCCGATGTGAAAAGGATGGCAAGACCCTTTCTGCCATAGGTATATGTTTCTCCACTCCTCGGAGGCCCTACTTCATAAACCAAAGAAGTGGGAGACTATGGCTTAAAAAATCCAAAGGGCCTTTCCAGGATTCACGGGGCAAAGACTTTCCCTGGGGTAGAGGGGGAAGTAACAGAAGACGCCATCCCCAGAATCATAAATAGACTGCAAAACCAGGGGTCCAGAGAATCTTTCTCTGGTACTTCCTACCAGCACACCTGAACAGGTGCCTGATTGCCCTCCTCTGGAGGCAGTTTGGGGATGACTCTCTCTGCACCAGTCTGCCTGGCAAACATTAATATCCAGAGGTTACAAAATACCATTATGAGTTCTAGCATCACCCCAGAAGAAACTCCCAGATGTACCACCCAGTCACAGGGAAGCAGCAGCTTTAGAAATTCAAAGGCTGCTGGACAAAAGAGTTACCCAAAAAGTCCCACCAGACCAAACAGGATCTGTTTATTAATCAAGGTTTGTTTTAGTGCCCAAAAAAACAGGGGACTGGAGACTCATCTTGGATCTCAACCAATTCAGCAAAGCAGTTCAGCAAACCAAATTCCAGATGGTCACTGTACAGTCAATACCTACATTCTTGGAAAAAGGTGATTGGATGTGCTCTGTAGACCTTCAGGACACTTATTACCATATAACAATGGACAAAAGTTCCAGGAGGTATCTGCACTTCCAGCTGGGAGCCAGCCATTTCCAATTCAGATTGCTGCCCTTTGGTCTCACCATGGCCCCCAGGGTGTTCACCAAATGCATGGCAGTAGTGGCAGCTCATCTCCGATTGCTAGGATTTCGAGTATTTCCTTACCTCGATGACTGGCTCCATACTGCTAACACCAGGCATCTGTTAGAATAGGCAAGAGACTACAATCTACACCTCTGTATATCTCTAGGTATAACCATAAATTTCAAGAACTAAAGCTTGTAACCCACTCAGCAATTAGAGTTTATTGGAGCCTGTCTAAACACTGCTTCAGGAATTGCCTCACTCCCTCCAGAAAGACTTCAATGAATCAGTTTACAAGTCAACTGAATTTTACGAAACAAAAGGGTTCCAGCAAGACTAGTCTTACAAACATTGGGCTCCATGGAAGCATCAGTCATTCTTGTTCCCATAACAAGGTATCACGTGTGAATTTTGTAATGGCTACTTGCTTCCTAATGGTTTCTGATGCACCTACCAATGTCTCACCTAATCTTCATTACTGATCACTATAAACAGGATCTCACATGGTGGCTTCACTCTGATCAGATTCTCTCAGGTCAGCCATTCATTCTTTCCCAGACCCAAGCCATAGTGACCACGGACACTTCCCAGATGGAGTGGGGGGGGCATTATCTAGGAAAAATAGCCCAAGGCATGTGGTCCCAATTAGAGGCCAACTTGCACACCAATGTTCTAGAGATGAGGCAGTGCTGTTAGCATTGCAAGTATTCCAATATGTCCTTCCTCTAGGGAAAATAGTTATTCAGACAGACAACATGTCAGTAGACTGGTACATTAACAAACAAGGGGATACCAAATCTTACCCATTGTGTCAGGAAGCCCTCAGAGTTTGGCAATGGGTGATTTCTTCCAACTGCTTTCTCACAGCAATGCACATTCTGGGGAGCTCCAATGTGATAGCAGACAAACTGAGAAGAACAATTCTCATGCCTTATAAGTGATCTCTAAATCCTGTGATGGCAAATGAGATTTTTTGTCACGGGAGCCAACCTTGCTGCAACCTTTTTGTGTCCCTCCTAAACAACAAGTGCAGCAGTTACTTTGCCCTAATCCCCCCATATAGGGAGTCACCCAGAGATGCTGTTCTCCACAATTGGCCCCCTGGTCTCCTCCATGCCTTTCCCCAAACTCCCTTGATATCCCAGTTTCTAAAGAAAGCCAAAAGGTTGGAGAACTCAGTAATCCTCATTGCCCCCTTCTGGACTCGACAAGTTTGGTTTCCCTTCCTTTGGTCTCATCTTCCTCAGAAACCATGGATTCTAGACCCAGCTCCAGATCTGCTGTCCCATCCAGAGGGCATGGTTCATCCAAAACTCCAACATCTCAAGCACACTGCATGGCTTCTCCAATTTCCATGATTGCCAGGCATCCTTCCCTTTCTTGTCCTGTCCAGCAAATTATTGTCGCTCATCACAAACCTTCTACTCGGAAGTTGTATCGATGTAAATGGTAAAAAATTTGCTAAATTGGTTCTTGAAAGTGGACTAGACCCTTATACCAGTCATATTCATAAGGTATTAGTTTTCCTGGCTTCCCTTTACCAATCTGGTTCCTCTGCTTCAACAATTAAAGTTCATCTAGCTGCAATTTCCAATTTTTGTATGGGTTTTACCGGTACATGTCTAATGTCACACAAACTTTGTAAAACATTTTTAAAGGGCCTCCTAATGTTAAGACCTCCAGTTAAGGAACTCATTCCTCCTTGGGATCTAACTTTAGCTCTTCAGGGCCTTACTATGAATCTTTTTGAACCATCAGCGACTTGTGATTTAAGATATTTGTCTTGGAAAACTTTATTTTTGGTGACTATTACATCTGCCAGAAGAGAATTTGAGCTGCAGGCCTTATCCTGCAAACCTCCCTATTTAATATTTCACAAAGACAGGGTTGCTCTTAGGACAACTCCAACCTTTTTATCAAAGGTTGTTTTGGAATCTAACATTAACCAAAATCTACAACTGCCAGCTTTCTTCCGTAATTTTTCTAATAAAAGGGAGTATGCCCTTCACTCACTAGACGTCCACAGACAGTTAAGTATCTGTCTTCACAGAACAAAAGATTTTAGAAGATCTGACCAATTATTTGTGGCATTCTCCTCTCTTTCATTAGGTAATCCTGTTTCAAAGGTTACCTTTGCCAAATGGCTTAGAGACTGCATAACTTTCATGTCTCATTCTAGAGGACTTCAACTGTCATATCCAGTTAAAGCCCATTCAATGAGAGCAATGGCAACTTCTGCAGTTTTTCATGCCAGAGCATCTTTGGATGATATCTGCATAGCCGAAACTTGGTCTTCTTCTCCTACCTTTATCACTCATTACAAATTGGATCAGGTCTCAAGGGGACAGGCATCATACGGCTTTATGGTGCTTAGAAATATTCTTCCGTGAGACTTCCCAAGACTAAAGTAGCTGGGGACTCTGTCCCACTGTCAAGGATTCAGTGAAGATTGACAACATCAGATAAACAAGTTATGTCTTACCATAACATTCCATCTGTGTTGTCGATCTTCACTAATCTTTGACATCCCCACTCTCCTACCCCCAATCTGAGACTCGTAAGTGGACCAGATTTTCCATAGCTAGCTTTATATAAAGGACACGTATCTGGTCTCTATTATATATATTATTTAACTATAAATTTTGTCTGTGTGTCTGTCTGTCTTCTATGTTGGGCAAATTTGATCTGAGGTAATTTTCTAGAGGGGCACTATGGGTAGTACCTGGCTCGAGAGTTTGGAAGGCACGAGCTGGAATAAACAGCCGAGTCAGTTCTGAGGCTCGGAACCGAGCCCCACTGTCAAGTATTAGTGAAGATCGACAACACAGATACGTAGGTCTCAACTGTACAGATTTTCGCAGGATGTCCAGATTTTTGCCTCATATTTTTGGCCCATTTTTCATAAAACTGTGCTTTTCTGGTAAATTATTGGCAAGTCATTAAAGGTTGAAGACAGAAAATAATGACAAACATTTGAATTTCAGACTACATACCCATCAGAAATTTCATGCTAAAGCAAAACCTGTTATTGTGTCAACTTTCTAAGTTTGTAAGAGCAATATTTAAAAACTGTCCCTATTCTTGGGCCTTTGTCCCCACATTATTTATGGCTTTGTCCAGATTTCTTGTTCTAAGAGGTTCAGAGGTATGCAGATGGAATGTTATGGTAAGACATAACTTCTTTTTTTAGGTATGGTTCTAGCAATAGCTAACAAAACCCAAGATCAGTCCCTGTGAGACAGCATTTTCAATATTCTGTTTACAGCAGTGTATGGGAATAAAATCAGACAGCTTTCAGAGGTTAGACACAAAACTTGCTGTTTTACAGTCATACTATTCTATGGCTTAAAATGCTGTTAGCTATAGGTGCAGAAAATCACAAACTAGAGCATATGCAAATTACCAAGATATACAAAACATGTCTGTTGATACTTTTTTAGGGCTGGCAGCCATAATGACATGATGTAATGCTTTCCCAGATATAAATTCAGTCAGGGGACTCAAAGTTGTGCACCATTAATTTTATAGCATTTTGAGATAGGACAATTATTTTTTTATTCACCAGTACCCTTTCAAATATGCTGGTCATCTGAATCCCTTGAATAAATATATGACATTCTTTTACTCTAATCTTAATGGAATGGCACATTTAAATTTTTAGTTGCTTACAGAACTAGAAATAGATCAGAAGGGAAGAAATAAAGAGTTTATGCTAACAGAATAATTTAGCAGAAGTACTCTAGGTTAAATTATTTCTCCATTACGTATTTCACATCAAAAATCCTATGTCTTTACATAATGCCTGTTGACAAATAAAATTATGGTTTATTCCCACCGCCCTTAAGAATACTGTCCAAAACTAGAAATGTGCAACACACTCATATTATCTAAAAATTATATCATGTATGTTATGTCAACTGTGATTTTTTACAAATACAAAAAACAATATGCATGCAAAGCTATCTGAAGGAAATTTCTCTGATACCTTTTCTTATAAATCTGGGGCATCTCCTGATACTGGCTGCTGGGCTGCTAACCCCACCCCCAGTAAAACCACAGTGCCTTCAAATGCTTTATTTGTATTATATTTTTAATTATGCATTTTTTTCATTTAAAATTTTAAAAAGTTATCGCTCATTTTTTTGGAAACTCAGAACTTCATGCATGCAACTGCGCATGGGTGGACTATTTTTTTAATTTCCATAGTTTGTACTTTCTCAATAGTTGTGCAGCTGTGGCATTAGTATATTAGAGACAGTGGTGGTGGGCCCTATAAACGGTTTGTCTGGGGGACTGGGCTTGAAAAATAACATAAAATTATATCACTTCATTCACCCTATTCCAGGTGTAGCTCACAGGGTCATAATCCTTAATTTTTCCATACTGTATAAAACATAAACTTTATTGCATCTATTAGGAGATGTAGAAATCATCCTGCTGATACAAACAAAACTGTATGTAACACACTCGTGTGTGTGTGTGTGTGTGTGTGTGTGTGTGTGTGTGTGTGTGTGTGTGTGTGTGTGTGCGTGTGTGCGTGTGTGCGTGTGTGTGTGTGTGTGTGTGCATGTGTTGGACACTATGTTCTCTGTGACATCTGAAGTTACTAAAATGGACTGATATACTCTGTTTAAAAGCACAGGCTGTCTCTCCTACAAAAAAGGTCCCACAGATACAAATAATTTAATAAATCACTTAATCTATGTTGCTAATAAGATGTCAAATTTTGAAAAGATTATGTGTTTTCCTAGATGTAAAACATTTTGTCCCAGCAACTGAAGGACAATAAACACAATTTCTCTTTGTGACTTATTTATTGTTCAAGTTGTTCAACTTCTGTACTGCTGTATTATTTTTTAGTTTATAACCAATGCTTCTGTTATGCAGAATAAAAATCATGTGTGACAATGCACAAATGCATGTAATATCCGTATACAATATACAGTACATAGAAGGAAGACAAATCTGCTTTGTAAACTTTCTGGAAATCAAAGCACCCTATATTATAGTAACAAGTACCTGATTAAAAGACTTATATGTTCTATGGTATGAACAAGCCATCTTAATGATTTACATGACAGTCTCTCTGAGGCAATAAAACAAAAGTAATCAGCATTATTTCAAAAATGTAATCTATCTTATCAACTTACCAAATTGTTTCATAGTTTCAGCTCAGCAGAATAAATATTACTCTTTTCTTAATGTACTCTACCTTTATAAAACTTAGGCATCTTGCAATTTGAGTTCACAAAAGTAATGTTAATATTTTTCTTTTTGCATGGCTGCATACTTCGGCAGTACACCTACTCACATCTGTTAATAACAGCTTTCTCTCTGCCTCCAACATAATTAAGCTCAGCTTCTACTTCATTGCCTGGTTACAGTCTTCCTGAGAACACTAGTGTATTGCCCAATGAAGACCAAAACAAGAAACAAGGATGGCATTGCAGAGCCAGCTTTGCGTTATCTTTTATCCTCACTCTAACTGCCTGTAACAAGGACACATGAATCGGAATTTTAGTACATGTACATACAACCTGCATACTCTATAATAAAAAGTTACAAGCACTGCTCATCCTTAATATAGTAGTTCCCCCTCAGGAAACCCCACCCACCACAAAATCATCAAAGATAAAGGATAAGCACTGATATCAGCTGCCCCTTCTCCCCACCCTGTTCAGCATCTCTCACTAAAAATAAACTCTGCCCTATCTCAACCCCATCAGAGAATAGTATCTTCTAGTCATTTGAATATTTCCTAATTTTTCATTTTCTTTCTTTTTCTTTCTTTCTTTTATCTTGATTCAAAATGGCTCCCATATCTATGTTGACCTGTATTTAATTTTCACCTGATATATACATGCACTATGTATTCACAGTGTCAATTACTGCAGTCCAGTTCACTGTTTCCTTTGCTTTATCTTGAGGAGAAGTAAAAAGTATCATATTGTATCCCTCTAGCTATACCAAGTGATATGTGTTTCCCTTTTCATTTCAAGATTTTGGACCTGGGTCAGCTAAGGTCACTATTGTTTCATTAAGCAATAACCCCTTGACTGGGTGTGGGTAATGCTGGATTTACCCTAGGATGGTATGGTTTGATTGCAAGGATGAAGCCAAAGTGATCAAGCAAAAACAACCATGAGTAAATTGAACATTACCCACACTGAGGAGTGGATTATTGCTAGTATGCAATGACATTATTTAAGAAAGAAATTGCTTACCTTTCTTAAATAATGTCTTTATATAATGACACTGCAGTTTTTCTCCCCTTTGTTTCCCATTCTTCTGCATTTTCTGATGTACTACCCATGTGTATGGGACTTACGTTCCCATGCTTGCACAGTTCATAGTGTTGTTCAACAGAAGCAATGGAGAAAAGAGAATCTCTGTTGCTTTTTTTTTTTTTAATTATTTTTGTAGTATGAGGCAAGAATGTGGACATTCTCTGAAAATCTGGACAGTTCAGAGGTATGACAGTCTGCCAAGATAGTGCAGAAATGCAAGGAAAATCAGGTAAATTTCTGTTTCTTTAGTTTTACATGCCTGATTTTCTTATATTTGGTCTGCCTTCAGTAGCATGTATTAATAGAAACGTCTGACCGGTCAATGGTACTTCAGTGGCCGGACTTTTTTCTATTGATAAATGCTCAATTTGCAACAGGCACACTGGTTGGGCCGACCAATCAGTGCACACATTTTTAATACTAATGAGAAGTCATTGTATAATCCTGATTAATGCACAGCAGAGCAATAAATAAGAAACTCATTATTTAACATTACATCCTAACTTAGAATTGTCTGCAAAACGTAAGTAAGACAGGCTTTGAATTGCCTATATATATTCTGCATTGGATGACATGCGACATTTTAAAATTACCATTTAAATTATCAGTAAGAATGATGTTATTAACTAGTCATTAAATGAATCATATTCTGCAACTGTTTTGCATATGACTGATTTATTTGTCACAACCATCATGATACTGTACCATTCACTAGCAATTGCCCTTACAATTGTTTTATACATTTCACATGGAGAACAACTTGATTTTGTGTAAAGACTATAATCATAATAAATATTTGTCGAGAATGTCTATGTTTAAAATAAATATGGCAGCAGCAGAAATTGCTAAGAGACAAAAGTTTCTCATTACATTATGTTAAGTATTTTGTATTACTCAAAAAACAGCAATCAGTCATCAAAAAAAAAAAACTAAAAGAGAGGTAAAAATGCATTATCCACCAAAAAAATAAAAGTTCAATAGATAAAGGAAAATAAACTTTGCAGCAAAGTCACAAAAGACAGTAGTACCTAGAGATATGAATGCAATCCAGCAATCAAGTCACAAAGCTATATGGCTAGATTGCTTAAAAATAAATTAGAATGTTTTAAAATTATTAAAATTCCAGAATTAAAACTGAAATATATGAAGATGCAAGAGAGGATAAAACTGACATTTGAATATGAGTGAGTGCACAAGTGTATGTGTGTTATGAATGGATCTGCCTGACTTAATCATGGTTCCATTTTTTGAAAGAATAAGTGTTTGGAAAATTCACAGAGTACACTTTTATAATAGAGAGTTGTAGACATTGAACAGAGGAAGACTGATTATGGAGAGTAAGTGTAAGTTTGGGAAATCAATGACAAAAATGTTTGCATATACCAAAAGTGGCAGCATTAGATTATAGGAGTGTGTGTGCAAATGTTTGCAGTTTAGGGCTATACCAAGAGCTAGGTAAGAGGTTAGATTTATTGTTGTACATGTCTTATGATGTATGTGGAGTATTTGTGTCTGACTGTTCTTGTGAAATAGCAGTGTTAAGGAAAGGATTTTTCTCAGATAAAGTGAAGGTTAGGGCTTAAGAGTAAGGGCAGGGTTAGGCTTAACATGCATTAGTAAGGTAGTGCTGGGGTGGGGTGGGGGGTTGAAGCCATTCTGTACAACTAATGCACCCATACTCTGTAGACCTTCTATGCCATCCATGTTAACCTATTTTTCAGCTAAAAGTTTCAGAGTTGGTCTCCTATGTAACACAAGGCCTCTACGTACTATAAATTCCTCTGGTGCCTCTTACTCCATCCTATCATTGTAATTCGGACTTGTTCTTAGGAGCATATTTCCATGAATCTACAATCATTTGCTGTCATAAAATTTAAGTGGCTTACTGGTAAGTCCAATAAATCGGGATTTCTATTTTCAGTAACGTCTCGAGGTGGAAGGTGCAACTTCCTTCCCTAACAATAGCAGCACAATACCTTCTTCCCATTCTTCCACTGCAAAAGATAGAGCTAACACTAGCTCAGGCCTCTTAATTGTCTTTTTTGTTATTATGTTGTTTTCCTTCTGCCTTAACGGAGATGTACATCACTATCTCAGTTTCTTTTCCTTCCCTCTGCTGTCCCCCTCACTCAAAGGGTATCTCACATTAAAATGTATCACCAATTTTACTTTTTCACTGTTGCACATTTTAGTGGGCTAGAGACAGCCTTCCATTCCATCCTTTCCTGCTATGTACTTCAATTTCTGCACTCATTAGTTCTGAAGGTTCCCCTCTCAAGTGCCTTTTGTTTTTCATGTTTTATCTCCTCGGTTTCTGCTCTAGCACTTTATGGAAATGTATGTGCATACTTCTATCCTGTACTGATGCTTTCTTCAGAATTTCTTATTAATTCATATTTGGTTCTCCTGCTGGCATTTCTTTGAGTTTTGGGTTTCTGCTGCTCTATCACTGGGGCATGTTTATCATAACAGACAGAATCCTTTTCATTGGCTAGCCACTAACAAACCCTGGCTGCTTTTTTCACTCTGCCATATTTTAATTTTTCTACTTCATTTCCTTTATGAACCTAATATACAGATTTTGTTCTTTTATTTAATGATCCTGTGTTTTAGCTACAGCTTTGTTTCCTCACAATCTTAATTCTTAGTACCCCAACCCACCTATAGGTCCTATGTTTTGACTCCCCAGAAATTTGACTAGCATTCTCTTCCAGGTGACCATGTTTCTTAGTATGTATTAATCTTTCATATTATATGTTCATTTGTTTATCACTTTGTTAACTTGGGAGAACATGGTTTCATAGCTCTTAACTGTCCAGATTTTTGCAGAATGTCCAGATTTTTGACTCATATTTTTGGTCTGTTTCTTATAAAATTGTAGTTTTCTGGCAAATTGCTGACAAATCACTGAGGATTGAAGTCAGAATGCAATGGCAAGCATTGGATTTTCAGACTTAATATCCTCCAGAAAATTCATGCTAATGCAATACATGTTATTCATTCAACTTTCTAAGCTTGTAAGAGCAAAGTTTAAAAAAAAAAGTTCCTATTTTGGGGCCTTTGTCACCCATTATTTGTGGCTTTGTCCAGATTCCTTGCTCTAAGAGGTTGAGAAGTATGCATGGTTCCACATCGATTATTATGAGTTCAGCCTAGGAGGGTACAAAAGTACAGAAATACAAAAAAGTAATTTGATCTTGAGCAAGTCATAGGAAGACTGGTGGTCATAGGTAAGTGTAGGTTTGGGAAGGGGAGTTTGCTCTTGGGTTGCCCCTGAAAATGGACTGTGTGTCCAGTGAGTCATCCTGGTTAAGAAATGCAATTATTATTTCTCTTATTCCCTCTAAATAGAGAGTCTCAGATCACAATTTCATACATCATTGCATTTGTTTCATTGATTTTAGTTACCTGCTGCTTAGATTCCTGAATTTTCTGTCCTATAGTGGTACTATGGAACATATATATAGTATATATACTATACTTTAGAACTCTAGTCAAAATTACATCAGTGTAACCTCTCCTAGCGTTAAGCTACTATTTTTTACTACTCATGTCTTATCTGGAATTCTCCATTTTTCATGCTTTCTATTTTAATTTGATGGAAATTTCAGAATTCTGACCAGGTTGTACTTTTCCTTTACTTCTAAGCTTACTATTCTAAAATAGATTCTGTCAGTGAATGATTTCTTTTCTTTACTTTGATTAACCATTTCTATGTTTGGTCTTGTAACATTTTCAAAATATTTTATAAAACTTTTAAATTGTGTTGGCTTAGTGTGTGAATATCTTCTTTCCACAATCTTTACTCTTACAGGATGCTCTGTTCTATCAGGCTGCAACACTTTAGTCTTTCATTTCTACAGGCTCTGCGTTTGCAGAACACTCTTCCTCTTGTTCGTTAATATTTTCTTGTGCAAATCTTTCACTTCCATAGATTCTGCTCCTAAAATGTCCAGACACACATGCTCAAGGTGAAAATGCTCAAGCATCAGTAGATATACAGACAAGAAGATG
This sequence comes from Protopterus annectens, assembly GCF_019279795.1. Taxonomy (NCBI): domain Eukaryota; kingdom Metazoa; phylum Chordata; order Ceratodontiformes; family Protopteridae; genus Protopterus; species Protopterus annectens. The sequence continues at coordinate 485,887,259 of NC_056733.1, read as the reverse complement.
AACGGCATAACACTGAATGCTGTCTCCCATAGGAAATTATTGCCAGTGTGGTTTCCAACTGTGTGTAAGCAATGATTCACTTGCTCAGGGCAATTTCTCCCTTCTTTGAGTTGGGGCAGCCATGGAGTTGATATATACACATTTGGGGGTGTGCAGGGAGGCTTATCCCTGCAAAAAAAACACTTAAAATGGGTATTTCTTCCCTTCCAAGTTTCGGGCATTTTTTCATCCTTTCAGCTCATCAGTTTCTAGGAATTCAGTTTTCATAGTAGAATGCCTACATATTGCTTTTTTATATAGAGCTATACTGACATACTTCCTTAAATGGTGTATGTTCATCTTCTCTGTATTCCCAGCTCAGTCTTTGTACCTTTTGACCTGTCAAACACAGAGTTTCCACTCAATTCTATGTAGACAAGTTTGTGAATATTCAGAGAGGATATAACAATACATTTATCTCACTTGCTCAGGAAATGAGTGATTTTTACATCTGATAAAGAGTTCAGTATTCAAAAGCTTGCATGCTAGAATTCTGTATCAGTTTGTTGTTTAATGAAAGAGTTCCTTCTATGAGGAATAAAACATGTCTTCCTGATTTTTGACAGTTTCTTTTATATAAGATTTACTGACAGCTAACTTTGTTAACTATATGACTACTAACTTGCCTATATGACTACTAGTATTGCCTAGATACCTAGACATGAGGCTATTCCTACAAACTGCAAGATACATTATAAAAATATATATTACACTATTCAGAGCCATATTACCATATCACAATTATACAAAACTTTATACCCTATTTATAAACTCAGCATGCATCTAATTTATTTGTCTGTGCATAAAATAGACTCAGAACATGAAAGACTAACCCTGGGATTCAATAAACTTTGTGAAGGCTTTGTCTAAAGCCTACACGGAGATTACATGTTTGCACAGTGAGCAGCAGCACTTGTTGAATATTAATGCTGTGGCTCACCTTCAAACATAAGCAAGCAGGGTTTTGTGGCTGCCAGGAAACCATGCAAAGCAACACAGGTAGTGAACTCAGTTACACCATAGCAAACTGGGTTAGTGGGATTGCACAGAAGACCACACGGTCCATCAGAATTTTCATATATTAATGTATTATGTTGTGGGGACATGACAGGACAGTGTATGTCTACACTCCAGCATACTTGCTTAGTGGGATTGTGCAAAATGCCACACGGACTACCAGGGTTTTTCATATATTAATGTATTATGTTGTAAGGACAGGACAGTGTATGTAGTACTGAGTATTGTGAAATCCCATTTCAGGCAGAGTGTACAAGTTGCGTCAAGGATCTGTAAGGGCACATGGACTACCATTTGTAAGAAACAGTCATGAGAAGTGTTTATTGAATAGGGACACACAGATGAAGTTTAGGGATGAACAGCAGGAAGGAGGACAGGCGAAACATTGTAATGTACCACACATGAGGAAATGTAAAAGAAAGGCAGTTGTAGCTGGAACACTAATCACATCTCCACATGGCACAGTACGGACTGCACAGTGACAAATTTATAGGATGTGATTATCATACAAGGTGACATAACAGCGGAGGATGTCTGTATGATATATAATCCACACATGAACAATGGAGAGGACATGTATCATGAATGATAAATACAATTGGAGGTGTGTGCATATTGTGAAGCTGTGCATACTGATTTGCCCGAGTATGTCTGTATTGTCAGCAGAGGGTTCCAACAAGTAGGAAACAGATTCAGGCACATTGCCAAATGTAAAACCCTCACACATAATCATGGACAATATCAGCATAATACTACCAGTAATACCCATGTTTCTGGAATAACAGATTTGTTTCTAAGGGATCATAGATGGTTCTGTGCCAACACACTCATACAACTATTGACATGTCAGCAATCTATGAGTGTAATCAAGCACACTCTCCTGATGCTAACATATGTAGGAGGAGTGAGGAGGCACACTTCACATTTTGATCACTGTAGGCTAGTTGACTGTTTTGCATGGCAAAGATATATATGGCACAATTCACACTGTCATGAATTTAAACCATGCCATCAATGTCATTAAACAGATATGTTTGTCATGAGTGCATTACCAAAACAGATATTGCGCATGCATGTTATATTATACCTTGATGGGGGTTCCATGCCATCAGACAGTAGTGCAACAAAACTAATAACTAGGTATGCAGAAGCAGATGTGTGCAGCTGACAGTGACAAAGGTGGTGCACTTCAGTTACACATCACTGTGTGTATGGAGGGACATGAGGAAGGGTGCATTGTAATCAGGTACTGGTGTGGTGAAGGCTGTCAACTATGAAGGTATTATGGCCTGCCATGTGGATGTCCTGCACATACTCAGCAGTCATGTTACATACAAGGGGGTGCTCACCACTGTGGACTCATGCTGGTGGATATTCCACATACCATATATCCGAGGACACAGACCACAGAACAACTGGTCTGCTGATAGGATGTGATGTCTACATGATCCTTGGTTTGTGCATTTGTTTGTATAATGAACCAAATCCCAACATGTTTTATCTCATGTGTTATCATGGCTGTGTCAGCAATCTTTGATGTGTGTTGGTACCGTCTGCATTATACCACTATCATAGTTAGAGTCAATGATTGTCCACAATCTGCAGTCCTCCAGACAACTGTTGGGACACAGGATTTGTATGTCATTCTTGACATCTGTGATTTCAATCATGGACAGGTAAGAGCCTAGCAGACAGCCCTGATGTACCCACTTGATCACTGGATACAAGAGATAGGTCACTTCACACAATTCTACATATTTAGATGCCACGTATGTGATCCACTCTTCTACCTACTTGGTGAAATAGGTGTTGATGGCCACATCTGTCATTGTGGAGTGTAGACTCCTGTCAACTGCCTTGGCCTTTTCAAGTTCCACAGGATGATGTTCTTTGAGAACATCTGACAGATGTAACAGACATAGATGTAGCATCAGAAAACTCACACATGTCTGTTGCACACAGCCGGGATATTACTAGTGTCCGTTTGTCCATTTCCCCCTAAATACAGAAGATGTAATAAGGGATCTGGGGGCCCAAGTAGATAGTAACCTCTCCTTTGATAATCACATTGCTAAAGTGGCTAGAAAATCCTTCTATGTGGCCCACCTAATCACAAAAGGGTTTGTATCCAGATTGAAAGAGGTCATTGGGCCCCTATATGCATCACTCATCAGACCCCATCATAGAGTACAATGCCCCATTTGGGATGTACCTTACAAGACACCTGCAACAACTGGAAAGACCACAGAAGTACCTCATGAAGAGGATCACTGGCCTCCAGCGGATGCAGTTCAACTTGAAGAAACTCCAGCTGTACTCGGTTGCATACCGCCAACTCAGAGGTGATCTCTGCCTGACATACAAGGCCATGTCAAACCCAGAATTGATGGACATGCTCCACCTAAAGAAAACCATATCCCCTTGAGCCACATGTTCCAGGGATCTAAACCTCACCACAACAATAAATAGGACATGCTGGAGGGATAGATTCCTGTCCCAGAGACTTCAAATGCTCTGGAACAAGATTCCAATCTACATTAGGCAGAGCTCCTCACTAACCCTCTTCAAGAGAAACCTTGACGAGTGGATGGGAAACAGAAAGTTTACCCCAGGGATCACTTCAGTGGCTCTACTGGACAGAGGCACAGGGAACTAATCTAAGGGGGCAGCAAAAGCCAACACATTCTGGCTAGGCTTATAAATGCCTTCGGGCAGATAGCCTAGTACCTACCTATGAACCTATGAACCTATTTAGAGAAGGTCCATGGTGACATGTTGGTCTGCCTCACAGATCAAGAGAATCATGATGTGTCTTTACATGCATGTATTAGGTGCTGTCACCAGCCCAGATGGATGCATGTCGATGTATAACCTTGTATGGGAACATAGTCCATCTAGAGGGTGTGTTGAATTGTATATCATACAGTGTCATTTAGGCATATGTTCTGAATCATGCTATAAGTGATCTGTGATGTTATCACACCCCATCATTTCTGTGGGATAGACCTGCATGAAGGTAACACAGTGCATACTGCCTATCTTGATCTGTCTTTGGGTTTGGACACAATTCCCCTACTCAGCTATTGTTGACAAACTCTATCAGCTGGGGATGAACACTTACATCACTAGATGGTTAACCAATGTCCTCAGCAACAGACCACATACTGAGAAAGTTGGTGAATCAACCTCTACCATTGCAGCTGTCACAACTGGTGCACCCCAAGGATCTGTGCTGGGCTCTATATTGTTTGGAATCTATTTCTCAGCAGTCTAGGTTACAAAATACAACCTGTAGCTTACAAAGTTTGCTGATTCATGCATATTGGTTGCAATCACTGAGTCCACCAGTGGTGTGACTATAGTACAACAGGGGCTAACACACATAAATGATTGGTGCCAAAGCCACCTGGTATATTAATAAATACAGAATGTGTCAGGATTTGTGCCTTATGCAAAGTGGAATTTCCTAGTAAATACATCATTATCCACACTACGTCCTATGCTGAAACCAGTGTTGCAAGAACTGGGAACACACATAGATAGCAATCTGAACTGTCCACAGTGGTATGGACAGGCTAGGTCATGCACCTCAGAAGTCAGGGCATTGCATCCAGATCTGAGGAGGATATTACAGCACTGTACTTAAACCTCATCTGAACACTAATACAGTATAATGCTTCCTCTTACATGTACCTCACCAGACACCTACAACAGCTGGACAGGCCATGGGGGTTTCACACCAAGAAAATACAGGTCTTACAAATAATACCATGAAATACATGGATATACTGAAAGCCCTGTTCCTGAAATCTGTTTTGCAAAGGCTAAGGTGACTAGTGCCTGGACTACAGGACATCTCTTGCCCTGCCCTGATGTGTATGCTGCACATCTGCAAATCAGCAGAGTCTGTTGAGAGTAAAATGGCAAAAGCAATGTCCCACATGCTGTTGCACAATGCTCTATCTACTGTCAAGCAAGTGCACAAGCACACACACACACACTTGACTGCAATGAGAAAAGAACCCCTACCTATTTGAGTATACAGAGTACAGAACACAGTACTTTACGAAAGTGCCACGGTACAAGTCTTACTTGGTGTGTCCCAGACAACACTTTATAGCTGATGACATCAGCAGTGTCTGTTGATTAAAAACAGTGTCCCACATGCTCTCTGTAATGTCAAGCAGTGGTTCACATGCACACAGTTAAATACAGTGAGAACAGAACTCCTACCTATCTAAGTACACAGACTACAAAATACAGTACTTTACACAAGCACCACTGCACAAGTCTGACATTTACAAGGCTGCAGGTCAACTTATAGTGGATGACATCAGCTGTGCATGTTGGAGAGAAGAAGTTAGAAGTTGGGAGGCCTGCATGAAATTCATCTGTAGGTATGTGCAAGTATCAAAATACTATCAGTTCAGGGGACTGGAGTGGCAGCTGTAGGACACACACATCTGCTTTTCTGGCTAGACACAGACACACATGCCCAGTTGACTGCAGTGAAACCAGAACCCTTAACTATCTAAGTACATGAATGTTTTATTTTTAGGAATAATTTTCAGGGGCAGATGAGACTATGGAGCATGTTTATATATGTAGTTGCTTGAGCAAATGTAATTTAAAGCATTGGACAGGCAAGGGTTAAACACTTGGAAGCAGGACTTAACTGAGTAAGCTTGCTTATAGGCTCATGACTGTATGAAATGGTTTAAAAGAAGATGTGTTAGAGTAAAGAATTTTTTATGAAGGTCTGAAAAAGTGGTGTTTGAGACCACGAAAGCGCTAACCATATTCACTGTTTTTATCAGTTATTTTACTGTTAAACCTGCTTTTGGATATTTCAGCAGTGGTCTGACTTTTTGTTGCTGTTGGCTGTTACGCTGGATGGTGCTGTGTGTATATATCTAAGTAAACAGACTGCAGAACATAGTACGTTACACAAGTGCTACAGCACAAGTCTGACTTTGATAAGACTGCAGCTGACCCTATAGTACCTGACATCAGCAGACAATGTGGGAGACAAAATATTGGGTAACCTGCATAGGCTCATAGCTTCATATGTACATAGGAAACTACTAGCTTAACTGCCCTATGGTGTTTAGAAGCCTAGCTCTGTAAAAAATACAAGTACCCTTATTGAGTATAGTTTGATGGTCATTGTTAGCAGAAAGATTTTGTGAGCAGCATCAACTGCTCCTGTCCACGAGGGACATAGGTGCCACCCCAGAGGTGACTTTACAATCACCTAGCCAGTAGTCAAGGTTGTGCTTGAGCAGGGTCATTGAGGAGTACTGATTCACAGACAGTGGGAGCTTATTACAGAGGAATGCAAGTTATTGGGGAGATATATCTGTCTCACCAGCATGTTCTGTTTATGTCACAGGCTAGAATGAGAACCCTGGGCCAAGTTATTTTTGTTTCATTTGATTTGCAGATGTACAGCATTTCCAGTAGAGCAGGGTCTGAGACTGCTCTATAATGCAGGCATAGGTCACCTCTCAGTATCCTGCATGATACTGAATACACTGATAAGTGTTTCAGGCTTTCCATGCATGTCACGTTTGGAGGCTTTGGAGTCTCCCAGGCACAACCCTGTGCTTTTTCCAATTGCTGCAGGTGTCTGGTGAGGTACAGACAAAAGGGAGCACTGTACTCAATTAGTGGTCTGATAACAGCAGAGTACAGCAGAGGTATGGTCACCCTGGTTTTGGATGTGATGTCAGTATTTATGATGTGTGCAATACAGAATGTGTGTGTCACCACTATGGGCATATAGTGATGAAAGTATAGATTGCTATCAACATGTGTTCCCAAGTCTCACAACACTGTGTTTGAGCTTATGGGGTGCTATGTATATCATAATTAACAGGGGTACATCATTGCCAAAGGGGACAATGAACCATTGCATCCTTTAAGGTTCAGTCAGTGAGTCTAGAAACTTGGTAAACCACAGGCCAACTACAATTGCAAACAGTTGAGGGCCCAGCACAGACCCTTGTGGTATTCTAATGGTAACTGACTACTGGTGGAGGTGCAGTCCACAACTTTGAGAGTGTGTGTTATGTCAGTGAGCCAGTTACTATCCCTGTACAACTGCATGGCTTAATTCTGACATGGGAGATCTTCACTATGACACATGAATGGGGGATAGTGTCAAAGGCCTTGGGTAAGTCAACATAGGCACTATGTCCTGTTATCCCTCATCCAGGTCTGTGGGGTCTGTGGGGCCAGTATCCAAGATGTCTGCAAGGTTCAATAAGCAAGATGTACCCTGTGGCAAAAACAAAATGGGAATGGCCAATTATGTTGAAGGTTACTTATGTCCCTGTGAATATGGTGCATGCTGATTCCTTCCATAGCCTTGCAGATAAGTGTTTTTAGGCATATGGTTCAATAGTTGTAATTCTGCATGTTACCAGATTGATGTGCATTTCATAGCACACATTTGATATTACATTTTGTATTGTGGCTGATATATATATATGTGGAAAAAATACTGAGACACCAGGGTTGCAGTGCTTGGGGGAGAGGTGGGGGTGGCAACAGATGGATATACTGAACATTTGTGACATATTGTTAGATAGAGCCCTCAGTTTGCAATGTTTACACATGTAATTTCATGTCATATACAGGAAATGGAAAATAAACAGCAGCAGTACAGCATAATATAAGCATTTCTATAGAGTGGCAAGCAGTGTTTGCATGATGGCTTGCAAAGTGCATACACATGTTTGCGTGTAGGTAAGAAGTACACAAACGTGAGCCACATTGCGAGAACCTGACCGTTATTACTGAGTCTATAAAATACACCTGTTGTTCAACTGAATCTGTAGCAGCATGTCTTAATGCGTTAATACATTCCTTTTTTGGCCCAAATGGTACTGGGTTCAAAAACAGGTGTATCTAATACTTTAAAATACTTTCCATTACCAAATGATGATGTACTGACATGAATTGTTTATACAAGAAGTGTTGTTGCTTTTTGCTGCTGCTCACTGTCGCTGTGCATAGGTGAGCGATGCACACATCCTCACAAACATGGAGCCCAAAAAGTGAAGGGATCCATTGCTTTTTCTGCTATTTATGTATGTTGTATGTGATTATATTGTTTGACCATATTAAAGATGTTAAAATGAGGTAAATACAAAAGTGATGAAATGGGGAGCAAGCATGGGGAAGAGCAAAGCCTGACAGGTAGAAATGAGTCTCTGGAATAACCTACTACTTAACTGACTCTATGGCAGCAAGTGTTAATGCAGTAAAGCATTTTTTGGGGGGTCAGACGGTACTGGGTTCAAATACAGCTGTATGTAATACTTTTAACTACTTTCACATTACCGTTACTGCACATTGGTCTGTGATATGCACCATTGCTCAATAATGCATTAAAGAAAAGAAATATGGAAGATCAGAGAGTGGTGAAATGGGAAGCAAGCAGGGGGCAGAACAAAGGGAAATCAGGGCAGGAGTATGCAGGAGGGATGTCGGAAAGAACCATAGCTATCAATTTATTTAATAGTGTAAAGTGAACATATCTGCCAAATATTAACTGAATTTGGACTGTCACTTCCAGAGAGAGAGAGGGGACCATAATAAAATCATGTTGCATTGTGAATTGGACCGAATCAAGTGTGTTAAGAAGACACGTGTGAGAAATGGAGAGCTATGTACTGGACGATTTTTTTTTTTGGGGGGGGGGCAAATGCCCATTTTTTTTTCTTGAGACAGAGACAGAAATGTTGGGGAAGGGATGTAGGAATGCTAGGGTGAGGTAAGTTGGGTAGTTGAGGAGGCAATTGCAGACAGACAAGATAAATAAGATGAGAAAGGGACAGTGATAGACACAAAAGGTTGGAGGACACCATGATTGGGATGAGGGTGGGGACATCATAAACCCTTGGTCATCAAGCTGGATGACAGTGAGAATCAAGTTCTCTCCCACTGGACTGTCATCACTGTCATGTCACTCCACCACTGGCTGGAGTGTCTGACCTCTGCGTCTCCTCCTCCTGGTATTACATGAAAAGAAAGAGAGGAGCCTCTCCAGCTGGCATAGGAGTGCACCAACAGTGCAGCATACAACCCTGCACACCATCCCTGGCAATTCAGCGTGGGTGATAATATCACCATCGCCACCACTGCTTCTGGAGGGTACCACTGGATCAGCCCCTGGGGCAGGGCTATCTGAGGGGGCAGGTAGTGCAGGGTCAGCAGAGGCAGTGCTGCCAGGTTGGCTCCCAGATGTGCTGGGCTATAGTGCTGGAGCTAGGTGGAGGGGGCAGGCAAATCCTGTGGGGCAGGCCTACCCTGCTGTGTTGTGGAGTATTTAGTGATGTGGTACACATGGATGACATGGGCACATTTTTGATGAAATATAAAAAAAAATAAAATAAAAAATAAAATAAAAAAGAGAAGATAGGGGTTGGGATAAGAGAAAAATAAAGAGATAAGATTAGCACCTTCATATGTGACATAAAATGCATTGATACAGTTAATTGACTCAATTACCTTAACCTTTACTTTTAAGACTACCAACCCCTAACAGATAACTTTTACTTTAAGACTACCAGCTCCTAACAAATGCATACTGTACTACAGATTGCAGCAAGTACTCCTTGACATGTGCATATATTCCACTATGTGAGTTCTAATTATACCTATTACAGATTAGAGCAGGACATGTGTACCATGAGTATAGAGCTTTTGCTTTAAACCTTTAAGTTACACATAAATGAAGAATTAACAATGTTGCATAGTTGGGAAGTGTGGTCTTTGAACCCACAACCTCTGACTAAAGTCTAACATTATACTCTTGATTTGTGCAATAGACTAATGCATACATATGTGCTTTTACAGTTCAGTTATACATGCTCAATTTCATGCTTCTATCATCAAGACCTATGGGTTTGTACATTGACCTCACAGTCCCTGGCAGCTGTGAAAAAAATCAGAACAGAACAGAATACCATTATAAATACCAGATGTGCCGATATTCAGCTTTTACGTTTTACAATCGCTCTCTGTAGTTGATACTTACACAGGTATGGGATGTCCACAATTCTAAATGCACCAATCCAACAGCTGAGGGTATCCCTTTTCCTCCTCCGGAGGTCATTGTAGTGATGCCTACATTGTTCACCAGGGCAGGAGATAATGTTGGCATGGGTTACAGCCCAGGCTAAACTTTCACAAGCTTCCATCTTATATTGGGAGCCAGAATAGTCCCCCTAAAAAAGCCTGGCACTGTGTTTTTTAAATAGGAGTCCAATAAAAATATTGGACTCCTGGACAGCCCACCTCTGTGCCATAAGCCTGATACCTTCCTCACAAAAGTCTGCAAAGTCTTCCATGGATCTAGAGCAATTGAGAAATATTATCTTTCACCAATTCCAATCATCACATTTACTGGGAGTTGCCCACACTGAAAATGTTGCACTCCGCTTCTATCACTTAAATACAGTGCTCAGCAGTGCATACCTCTGTGAACCATGTTTGCTTGGTGGTAAGTGGAGTGCAACAGTAAAAAGCAAAACAAATTCAAGGTTATTGGATGCACATGCAGTTATCTATGTGTGTTAGACAAATGTGATGGCCATGGCAGTCAAGATAGCAGAAATATACTCACAGGAATATAGCAAACAATATACCCAAAGTCATACATTTCAGAATAAATGTGTTAATATATAAATAAATGAATACATAACTGACACAATACTAGTATCTGAGCCCCCATACATATAATTAATTTCAGCTACACCATGTCAAGAGTTATAAGTAAGAGTGACTATAAGGGGAAGTGAAACAGCAGTTAAAGTGTATGGAATATGCTGTATTTGAAACCAGGACTATTTACATGACAATCCTACATTTATACCCATTACCACAAGAAGATTGAGAAAACACCTGTATATGTTGCAGTTTATTGCTATAAACTGCAATGTCACAACAGTAAAAAAAGGTTTTATACCCTGTACTAGAACACAGGATCATCTGTACTCCAGCCCAACACTTACACCTGCTGCCACAGGACTAGTTACATGACATTCCCTATTTTACTAATCATTCTTAAGGTCTCACTGAACCACCATGTAACATTGATTAGTGGGTTTGCGTGATGCCTAATAGTACTAATTGAATGTATCCAGATTCTGTTTTTGACTGTCTGGGTCTTGTCTGGCCAGTCGTCCAGTTTGCACTAAGAGGCACATCATGCAAACAATGCCCCCAGCCCCACCCAAAAAAAAGAAGAAAAAAGAAAAGTAAAAAAGAAAAAAGAAAAAAGAAAGAGATACTTGAAATGAGGAAAGGCAATCTATGACATAGACACTAGAAAATGTTAGTATACATGAGATATTAGTACATAGGTATGGATTAAAACTCTCACTAAAATGCACCTTCAGGACACAGGATGGGTGCCTTATCCCTCTTTGCCACACAAACAGCTTTGTAGCAAAGAACATAAATCAATATGCACACAATAAACTGCAACAGCATTTACACTGATATCAAATGATTATTGCTTGCAAATATACAGCTCTACCTTATATGTCTGTGTTTGTTGGCCATTCTTCATTTATCTGAGCAGTAATCTGAGACATGCAGCATGTACGCCCTATATCATTGGCCTTAAAATGTGTGATGATATTAAGCAGAAATTATATCAAATGCAGTTGTCAACAAATGAAGGACAGGTTGGATGCTAAAGAATACAGCCTGTAACTTGTGTGGTGCTTACTTACATTTCCAACCTTACATCTAACACTTTGTAGATCTAACCTGACATACCAGTGGAATTAAGGCAGCCTTCACTGCTGTTGTGTATTCCTTCTCTCAAACACTAATCATTCACAGTTACAATTCATTAAAAACAGACACTAAGGGAGTGCCTGCATTATTTACATCTTGTACACGGATAAAGTTTTTTGAGATTCAGCAATTCTTATGAGTTCATATCTCATTTGCATCTTCACCATGCTAATAGCCCTCAATCTACACCCTATAAAAGGCAACCATGTAGCTTGGAAAACCGATGGTGAGAAGAGCTGGAAACCCCCTTTTTTCAGGATATATCTGTACAGAGGAATACTGAACTTCAGAAGGTTTGTTTCCATTTTGTCACCTACATGCTGCATATGCTGGAATGTATTTAATAAAAATCTGAAGCAAAGGCTTTTACAGTCTGCATGCATTAGTTAGAAATATACTGATGGCATGGGCCTGTTTGTCAAGCCATTTCAGAGACATACATTATTGTCAATACATGAAAATGGAATGCTGTGTGAAAAATATGTACAAATGTTTCAGGGACAGACCTTTTGATATCAAAGATGGTTTGTTAGCAAAATGGGTCATTTGCCTGTTGTTTTGGGTGGGGAAAGCAAAGCTGAGCTACTGTTATGGCATAAACAATGATGAACTATTCTTTTGGAGGGCAAAGATAAGTTACTGTTATAGCACAAACAAGGATGGATGGTTGTTTTGAAGGGAAAAAAAGATGAGTCACTGTTATGGCACAAACAAGGATATGTTGCTCTTGTTACTCCTCTTGTTTTGCATCCTGTCTGTTAGTATTTCACACATCTAGAATGTTTTATGTTTCTCCACTGGGTCATACTGACTGGTTACCTTTTCTGTTTTATCTAGAAACAGTTATTTTGTAGTTATGTGATACATATGTGTATTATCCTTCTGTTGTCTTTTAGGACACCTACTAGTATGCCACCCAGGCCTGTCAATCCACAGAGACCCCCTTCACAGATGCTGAGAACCAGGTGATTACAGATGGCTTTAGACAACATGGTACTTTTCTGCTGGAAACAGGATGGGGAGATATGGCATGTAGGATGTGAATATGATGGCAGATGATGTCAATGTCATGGGTGGCCATGGCAGGATATATGAGAAGGTGTGCAGCAGAGCTGCAGTGGACCATGACCAGATGGTTACCAGGGAAGGCCCTGCTAGGGAACCACCACAAACCCCCAGTAAGGAGTTCCTGACCATCATCAGAGATCCAGACAGCTCCTAGAAGAGTGCAGTAGAGCATATCCTGGATGTCAGAGCAACAATTTCCGAGAAAGCAAGCACATCTCAGGAGGAGCTTCCAGGTAGGTTTCGCTATCTGAACAGTTGCATACTGTTGTATAGTAAAACAATTGAAATCAGTAAGTTAATTCTGTGTCACATGTGCCTTTTTGGGGGGATTGAGGATTGCTACAGTTATAAGTTTAGGTTAGAGTTGTCAGCCACATTCTTGTTGAAATTATATTTAATGGACATATAAAGGGGTAAATGTATTGCAGCCTGCGTTACTCTTAATTGTGATGATGTTGCTCTTACCTCTTACTTAACTTATTCTAGGACTGTCTGGACTACGTAGGAGTATCTCATCTGCAGATGGTAAGGCAAATATTTTTATGTCAGTACTGCTGAGCAATTTAAAGAAATATTGTTGTGTGTGATGTTGACCTCGGGCCTGTTGCATGTATTGCTGTACTGTCTGTAATAGTGGCAGCACTGTTAGTTTGTTAGCATACATTGCCCTATAGTAGTGCAGGTATTAATTTATTCCTGTGTTTCTTGCTTTTTTTTATCACAGCTGATCATGACAGTGGGAGTGTGGGCCCTGTGCCACCTGATGTCAAAGTGTAAGCAGACTCTGATAATGATGATGGCCAAACTGAGGCACAGTTGAGGAGTACGAGGTTGAATCTAACACTGAGATTGACATACAGCCACCCCCTGCATTTTCATCAGACACAGCCAGTAGGCCTATGCCTACCCAGTCCATTCAGCCCACAGATATTGGATAGATAGAGGGCAAGGACATTCATCATGGAAGTGTGCTACTGCAGCTTCAGTGCCTGTTGAGTCTGGCTGTAGCCAAAGTATGGGAGAGGTGCCACCCAGGAGGACTGATAGGGGTGCTGGGAGGGGGCTTGCTGTCCCTCCTCTACCTGTTGCAGATGTCTCTTCACAGGCTATCAACATATGTTTAGGGCCAGCATAAAAACACAGGCATGTTCCCATAGATGCTCCAGACGAATGCTCAGGATTGTGGATGTGGTGCAGTCTGATATATGTGACTGCCTCCACCATGTTGCCGATTCACTGGATCTAATGAATGACACATTAGACAAGGGGTGTCTACAATGGGCTGAGGGGTGTCTGTCATGGAATGAGCAGTGTTTATGATGGAACATCTGTTGAGAAGAGAGCAACATCCTCATGGGTGTAGGTCAACCACATCATTTGCTGTCAGCCAATGCGGCTGTGGCAGTACTTCTACTGCTACTATGGAAGTGTGATCAGACACACTTCCTTAGTGGCATTACTTCTACTTCTACATCAGTGAGTATGCTGTTCACACCCAGATGTGGCAGGCCATGGGGTTATGGTCCTGGCAGTCTCTTTGAAGGGAGATTTTTAAGCAGACATCAGTCACTTTCAGGTAGCAGCACTGCATCTGGCCTTGGGCATGGATGTGCCAGTGCAACTCCTGGCAGAGCCAGTTCTTGTAGTCAGAGATGACAACGATGAACTGCCACTTCTACCATGCATAGCTCACACCTGTCTGACATACCAAAATGTAGAGCCAGCACAAAGCTTGGCTATGTTCATGCAGACACTTACACCAATTTCAACTGGAGGACCCCTACAGACACACACAACCATTACTCATTTTGTCTCACTTGGCATTTGTTGGTTTAACCACATGGGGAGGGGGGGGGAGTTTGCGCTGAACCTGTCAGCTAGGATGTTGGCAATGTCTGTAGGTTCAGTGTATTTTTTGTCATTTTGGACTAATTCTGAGCATATCTGGGAATTCCCACCCAGGTTCCTAACATAACTAAAGAAAGCCTTGTGATTATCCTTAGTGTCCTGTGCAATTTTTCTCTCGAAGCTGGCCTTAGACGATTTTATGAGTGCCCGTAGTTTTTTGCTAATACTGATCAGAGATGCCTTCCCTTTTTGGGATTTTGCTCTGTCATGTAGTAGCTTCCTCCTTCTATTGTATAGTTTGTTTATGGCTGGGGTCCACCAGACAGGACGTCTGCCTTTGGAGGATTGGGTCTTGGATTTATTTGGGATTGCATGATCCATGCATTCCTGAAGGTGTTCATAGAATGCGTTTATAAAGGATTTTGTGGTCTGGGCCATATTATCCAGAGGCCCGGGGGCTTTGAAGGATTCCACTTCGCTTTTGAGGAGTGTGAAATTTGCTTTAGAGAAGTTTTTCACTGTGGTTTTCTGGGCATGGGGTGGGGTCGGGATGTGAATATCCAGTGAGATTAGTTTATGGTCTGATCTTACCAGTGAGGGATACACTTCTGGTCTGGAGCATAGAGTCCCCATGTTGGTGATGATCAGGTCCAGTATGTTTTCCCCTCTTGTGGGAGTGGTAACAAGTTGTTCCATAGCATTTGAGTTTATAAATTCTAGGAACCTTTGGGCTAGGGTGTTGGAGCTAGAGTAATGCTCCCAGTCTATGGTTGGGTAGTTGAAGTCACTCAATATAATGGTGTTTGGAGAGACCTTCATATTTTCCAGTGTTCTCAGGAAGGCCGAGTGGGGTTCCTGGGTTTGGGAGGGTGGTCTGTAGCAGGCTATAAACTGGAAGGCAGTTTTACCCACTGTTAGTTGCACATGGATAGTCTCTGATGCTTTGTGCTGTGCCACCAACCTGGAGGTGTGGGTATCTTTGACGAATATTGATACTCCCCCTCCTTTTGTGGTTCGGTCCAAGTTTTGGGGCCAAAAGCATGGTATGAGGTATAACCTGGTAGTGCTGGGGTGCTCTCGAGAGCCTTGAACCAGGTTTCTGTTACTGCACAGATATCGATGTTCTCCATGCTAAGGAGAGTTTCGAGTGCGTGCATCTTGAGGTTTAGACTTCTGGCGTTGAGTAGCATTACTCTTAGTTTCTTATCCCTTGTGATACCTATGGAGGTGGGTTTGTCTTTTGAGCCTTGCCTAAAAAAGGCACTATGAGGGTAGCAAGAGCCTTTGCCAATATCCAAAAGCCCAGGGGTGACAGGTGCAAGCCATCCCTAGCGAAGCATCGTGGCTTGTCGAGCATGTCATCCCAGGCTGACAGGCATTGGAGCCCCTTTGAATGACACCAATACTTAAGCCAATTGTTGAAATTGATAATCTTATCTTCATACTGTGGCATCATTCTTGGTGAGGGTATACAAAAGCTTTGTGTCTGATGCTCAAGGTGTGTCATTAACTTAGTGCCTTTTATATATTTTATATGCATTTGTCATGTTGAACTGTTAATTGTACCTTTGACTTATATTGGCCTTGGGAAGTTTGACAGTTGATAGCATCATAATTTCCAACTTTACAGTGAATGATCTCATTAGAGTTGTGAAGTCAGAAACTGCATTGTGTATCATTACTTTCTAATTTCCTTATTTAATCATTTTCCAGTACAAACATACGGTGCTAAACTGAGGGTATGCAGTGATCATCAGTACTTTTGAGAGGTATGACTGTGTGAATCTATGATGTCTGAGGCCTACTACTTAGTAATGGACAAAGAAGTCAAATAAGTCTTTGCTGTTACATGTTAAGGTAAGTTCTGTACAGATTTCCCACCTTTTACTATCTTACCAGACCAAGTAATGAAATACGAGGATATGCCACACAGTCATATTAGTAAACAGTACATTCCAGGTTCAAGACTTACCTTGTAAATACAACAGTTTACACAGTTTTAGTTCAGGGCTGACTGTCTGATGGAAGCAGTACACAGCCAATACATGGGGTGGTAAAAGTTATAAGAGATGTGTGGCATCAATGTTACTATGTCTATGTGAGTAGGAGGAAGGTTTTAGGCCCTAGGGGGTCAGCAAGTGTGCTATGCATTGTCTCCTAGCCAATGCAAAGTCATACCGAGCATGCCTAAGTCTACCTATACCCACAGCAGATGATGGTTCCCCCTGTGACTTCTCATCTGCCCTTTGGCTGTGGTCACCTTGGTATTGGTGGTGGAATGTGTGCCTCTTCCCCTTGCTGATCCTGCTGAAGTGTTTTTTTCAGGATTATGTTGTGTAACATGGTACATACTGTGAATATTTCTGTACATGTCCATGGATTGTACTGCAGGGCTCCCCCAGATGTATCAAGGCACCAGAACCATGACTTCAGCAGCCACACACACTCTATGATATTTCCTGTTTGAGCATGTGCCTCTTTATGATGTTCTTCTGTGGATATGCATGCATTTCTGGTGGTTGTCATCTGCCATGGTTCCAGTGCATAGCCTGCATCCCCTAGTAAATGTCCCTGTGGGATGTCCCCCCCTAGCAAACATCTGCTACAGTTGTTGGGTGTGCCAGATATGTGAGTTGTGGTAACTGCCAGGGTTGCCAGCACACATACATGTTCACGATGATTCTTGTGGCATTACACATGACTGGCAGTTGATAGAGTGGTAGCCCTTTCTGTTAATGTAGACCTTACCCTGTTCCCCGGGTGGTGCCTTAATTTCTATATGTGTGCAATCTGTGGCACCCAGTACTTCAGGGTAATGTGTTACATGGTAGAACCCCTGCATATTTCTCACCCTCTTCTCAGAACTATGAAGAAAATATATGTGGTCATTGGCATGTTGGAGCATAGCATTCAGTAATTTGTGGAGGATCCTGGATGCTGATGCCTGTGACACCCCGCAGCATGTCCCCTGTTGGTCTCTGAAAGGTACCTGTAGCTAAGATTCTAAGGGCTACATATAACTTTATCTCCACTTGAATGGGTTGCTCTCTATTGGCTCTGGCTGAGTTGAGGATGACAGAGGTAGCAGAGTTAATGTAGTGTGACCCTCTCCACTCTATAGCTCTCCACAATTTCCACATCATGTAGTTTATGAAAAGTTAAATGGGGCCTGAAAACTCTTCTCCTTCTCAGCCTAGGCCTATTAACAGCAGCAGCAGGATTGGCTTCACCTTGTAGCACATACAAATGAATTAAAGCAGCAGCAGCAGCCCTTAAAACTCTGTATATATAGACTCCTTTCCATGTCTGCATTCCAAAAGTTTTGGAATCTGCAGAAAAAAACAGCATGGAGTCTACACAGATGCTTTATAGCTTATTGAATAGCTAAACCATGTTGGATTGGTTGATTAGCATGTAATTCAGCTGCTCATGCTGTAATTAGCATGTCATGGTGTTTACCTTGTTTGAGTAGTGGTGTATACTGCTACATGGTGCTTACTGAATTTAAAACCTACTACGGCCATGTGCACATCACACCGTGACATCCAGACAGTGAAAATTACCCTGTAGTCTTTATTGAATCCCTCTGTAAGTTTTGTGATGGGATGTATTTAAATACACACCAAAAATAAACCCCCTTCAGTGTGGCCTCCACAATGAAATTTACCAGTTGCAATAACACATGCTGGGTTGTATACTGAGCATGTATTATGGCACGCCCACAAACCCAAATGAGGAATTAGTAAGCCAATCACCCATCAGGGCTCATGGGTATGCCATGATGGTTGTTCAGTGTACAGTCCAGCATGTGTTATTGTTTACATATATCATGCATATAAAATACTTTAGCTATTGTGTACTATTCATTATGCAGGAAGAGTTGGAAATGGGTTTTATTGCTGAGTTCTTTTCTATAAGATATTTTTATGTTTATCATTACTGTATACATAAATAGTTGCAAAGACTTTAAACAGTCATTCTTTAGGAAGCCCTTGCTCAGACAGCTATGTTGGCACATAAGGATAAAGCCCTTACTGTGACTGAAGAAGCCAATTAACGATTTGGGCACCTGCTGGAACTACCAGGGGAAAAGAACAGAAGAAGGAGGCAATGCCCAATTGCCTTTTCTGGTTTAATTTTTCCAAGTGTTTTGAGTTTCTAGTGCCATGATGAAAATAGACCCTATTTCTAAATTAGGGTACAATTAAAGTTCCTGAAATTAGTATTTTTACAGTCTTTAATATAGCAGAGTGTTCTTGTCAGCACATGCCTTTCCCTGGGAAAACTGGATGATGTGCTGTTAGTTGTGGGCCATTATAAAGCCCCATGGAGACAGAGTTGTAATAGCAAGCAAGGTGGCTAGGTGTTAAGGAGGATATGCTGCCCATGGTTCTGGGGTGGGGTTCAAACAAGACCAGACCTCGTGATCATTCAAGTTTAAGATATAAAACATTAGTGCATCTTACAGGGACAAGGGCCAGCAGAATCAAAAGCAATCAGTACCACTTTGAATTGTTATGGCGACTCTCTGGTCCTTCACCTTCCACAAATTTCACTGCTGGCCAGGTATAAGGACACCATTTGGTAAGCTCATCATGGGTTAAACCAGTCATGGTAGATATTGCAGATTGGGGAGAGCTGGAGTAATGTAGGGGCTTATAAGGGATGCTGCACAGTAGAAGCTGAATCAGCCAAAATGAATCAAGTTTGATGGAACTGCAGAAAAACAGTCTACTATGGTCTTTTGGTGATAAGAGAAAATGAGTGGCTCTCAATATGGAGAAGTGGAATGTTGTAAGAAAATGCACTAATGGAGTTAAAGTTTTATTTTCCAAAGCACAGACGTGATCCTTCTATGCCACAGAACCTGATAATGTTCACAAGGTTTCTTCTCATTACCTAAAAAGTGAATTCAATGAACAACCAAGGAGCTTCACTTTCATTAAAAACTAAAAATCAGATATTTACTCTACACCTTTTCAGAGTTTCAGGAGGTTGCTCGGGTAGTAAAACCAGAAAGTAGGGAATTTACTACCTGAGGAAATGCAAACTTTGCAGTATATATATTTGATGTTTATTTTTTCAATAAATTGGTATTCTTTATTCCTTTAAACCATTTGTGGACCTTTAACAGTTGATGCTATTTGCATGTTCAGGACTTAACTGTTTGAGCTACTCTTGCTTTTTTGGATTCCTTTCATCAGTTCTTATTTATTTAGATCATAACCATCATAAGAACACTTTTCATGAGCAGTGTGTTCTTACAATGTTGGATTTTATTTAGATACATAGTTTAGAAGAAAGTCATGCATGATTGGCGTACTAGTATGTGATTACAAATGTGTAATTTGTCTCCTTTATATTTGAAGACCAAGGCTGCAGTATATTTGATGTTCTATTTTTCTTCAAGCTACAGCAACGTTGTTGTCAGTATGTAAAATTTTTATTTTACACTCTTTATCCCCACTGCCTGTCAACCATCAGCCCACTCCTCTACAATCTGCCTAGTCATTCCTCCATCAAATGACATTTAGACAGCATTTATGAGGTGTTCAAGAGTTTTTCTACTCATCTGTATGTCTCTTCCATGGATGCCTGGCTTGCAGACTCAAATGAGGATGTGCAATTGGCTGTTCACACTTGTCCATCAGTCAAGGTATGTTATCACAATGTAACCCCACCCTACCCCAAGCACATGACATGGTTTCTTTGGCTTCCACAAGAGAAATTGTGCCTCCTCATTTACTTTCTGGGTGCCCTCTACTCTTTGCACCCCAAGTATACCATGCCCCCTTTACTCATTTCCCTCCCTACCTGGCTCTTCTTGTGCCAAAGCTGCTAATTGAACCCTGATCATCTGCAAGAGTTCCATCTCTCTTCACCAGTGAGTAAGGCTGGAGTTAGTTTATCTAAGTAAACAAAGAGTATGTGGGCATCCCACCCCCATGTTGGAGGGTGCAGAAGAAACCCGGTTGCAAAATGTTTGCAAACAGTGGGTTTTGATAACTATACTTTTCACACTTAGGTTGCTACTTATTGATTATGACAAGTACTAATGTAGTAAACATTACTTAGGCGCCATTTTATTTATTTTGAGCAGTTAGGTGGAATAAACAGACATGCCCTTTATCAATTCTGATTTAGTTATAAGACACACATACTTAAGCTGAACCACAAGTGTTGCATTATGTAAAGATGGCTGAAAAGTATATGCCTACCTGGTTATGTGCAGAATAGTGCATTCAAAGTAAACAGAATGGCAATTAATTATAATAAATATAAGGAATAAATACATAGGAACAAATGCAGACTGTCTACACTAATAAAAAATAATAAGATACATAAGGTAGATCCAACCACCAGCTAATAATGGAATTATTTAGAATGAAACAGATTGTACATTATAGCTAAGGGAAGTTCAGTTCTATCAGCAGGTCACCATGAAGAAATGAATATCTAGGTCTGGCAATCTCAGACAGAATATGAAGTATATTAGAAGAGCTAAACTGGGAAGGATTGACATTAGGTATTCAAAAAAAGGAAACAAATGACAACAGATGACACTGCGTGCACGTGTGTGTGTGTGTGTGTGTGTGTGTGTGTGTGTGTGTGTGTGTGTGTGTGTGTGTGTATGTGTGTGTGTGTCTGTGTCCTCACACATGCATGTCTAAATAATCCAAAATGATATACTTACAGATATTATCTGAAGAATTTTTGATTTTATGACAATGAAAATGATGCAACAGGGTCCAAAAATAATCCTTGTGGAATAAGTCTGTAGAACAGCAAAACAAGCGATAAAAAGTCTTTACTAAGCCAAGGTCCTTGCTAATCATTGGCAAAGTTAAATGAACAGCCAAAAACAGCAATTCTTTTCAGGTCAAGTATTTTCAACTTTCTGGTTTTGCATGGTATGATACTGATTTTTCTTGAGTCTGTAAACACCTCTCTGGTAAAGAGGACATCATCCATGCAGCTGAATATGAAAAGTTGTTACAATGTACAAAACAGGTTAGATATCATGACCTTTATAAAGACAGGTCATGTATCCTTCATAAACTCATAAGTGTTTGTGAACTTATACATTTGATCAGCTACTGCAGTATCAAGTGTTTTGTTCAGGATGGGAAGTGGGGGAGGGGACACATAATGTATATGTTAGATGCAGTGGTATGTCTACAACAGGAAACAATGGTTGCAGCTTTCCACAGAATGAGAAACTTGCCAGCAGACAGGGATATTGAATAACTGGAGTAATGAAGGTGAAATGAAAGTGCCACATAATTATTTCAAGAATCTGGGACATATGCCATGTGAACAGGGTCTGCTAAAGGAGATAATCAGCCTGAATATACAATTTATTATATCCATTCTGTTTTCCTGAAATAGAAAGAACAGGATAAACAAAGTAATCTAAACTGAAGAGTTATATGAATTATGTGGGGAATAAGGATTCATGGCGGGATTAAGCTGACTAGGTACAAAGTTTGCACATTTTTTTGTTCTGATATTGCTTTCTGAACTAAAAGGTAGCCAGATGCTCCTATTTGTTTTTAGTTCTGTTTGTGAAACAAAAATTACTTAAAAAGCAAACATTGGGAATAAATTTATAATTTTAAATAACTAGATTTGAATTCTCACCATATTTATCACAAAAATAAGGTTAATCACATTAACAAATGTTCGTGCTTATCTTATGAATTAATATTCAAAGAAAACTGAAAATAAGCTAAATAGAAACCTCTCAGCAATTTTATCTGTCTACATTATATGCAAAAAGCATTCCCCAGGATTCACGAAGCCCCCGTGTAAGAGTTATAACTCTTACACGGAGGCTGCAGTTAAACTGAGTGATGTCAGCATGCTCTGCATATTAATGAGAGCATGCTGAATCACACCCAAGTCGAACACGGCCATGTAAGACAGTAGGGGGCATGTCCGTAGGCTGAGCCCTGCAAGCGGACACGCCCCCAGAAGTCTAAAAGTGTCCAAAGTACACACCCACAACAGAGTCCACGGAAATGTGAATAAACACAACACAACACATGCCCCTACAGACTATTAAACATAAAAGAAATATCAATGTACATTTAATATTTTTTTTAAATTGTAAAGATGTTTAACTGTGAGTGCACTCGTGTGCGCGGGCGTGCCCGTAGCGCAGCTACAGTTAGCAGTCAGCGTGAAAGCAGATAAGAACTACATATGCAAAATAAGCCAGAAAGCAATAGCGAAGCGGTAGAGATGCAGGCTGCAGAGCAGGCATCCATGGTTCGAGCCCCCACAACACTAATTTTTTTTTTTCTCAAAATAAGCATGAAACAAGTCTCTGACACATATATGTACACATAAAACCAGAATCTGTGTAAAATGCAATGTAATAGCCTATTTATATTGAATAAATGTGAGCCAAGAAATGAATATAAACTGCCTTATATGCCCATAGCTGAGCTACAGTTCAACAGAGTGAGATTATGTGCCCGTAGATAAGCATAGGTTTAACTGGTGCAAAATGAGTGCCTGTAGCCGAGCAGTGGTTTACCACGCTACATATATGTGCCCCTAATTGCGCTAAGCGGCATATGCGTGCCAATAGCCAAATCAGTGTTAAACCGGCGTATCCCGTTTGCGCGGAGCTGCGCACCGCGCAAACGAGCTAACCGACGGGCAACGGTGAGCAAGCCGTATCCAAAATGCCTTTACACAGACACACCCCTCAACATGTCTAGACAGTCCTGAAAAATAAAAGCAGTGGCCAGGTTCGAACCCAGGATACTATACACCATAGTCAAGGTACAGAACCACTAAGCCATGACAGCAGTTCATAGAAATGCAATATCAGCTCATATATAGGAATGAATACAAACTACAGCATGACAATGTAGGTTTACTGAAGTTGATACAATTCCAAACTGGCCAATCACAGATATGTGCGGGAAAAACGGACTATATAAGCCCCATAGGCGGAATACACAGCATAAACGATTGTAGAACAGACCTGCAGTTAGAATGTCAGGTGTAGGTGAGGGTAGTCGCTTCCGAGCGCAGAGGTGGGGTGTTGAGGAGTCCAGGTACATGGCCTGGCTCCTAGTCCATAACCATGAGGCCCAACTCATGCAGGGCCAGGTCCTTTGGGGAGCGTAAGGCTGAGGCGTGGGACCAGTTGGCTCATGAACTCACCAGTGCCACAGGAATTCCTAGGACAGGTGAGCAGGTCCGTCACCACCATGCGGACCTGAAGAGACATAAGTAGGACCAACTGAACCGTTGGATCCAGGAGGCCCGGCAATCACCCAACGCCCCACCACTGAGTAAGTATAAATTAATTATGTTTGTAGAAAGTTAAACTACCTGAAATCATGGAGATGTGTATTCCAATATTATTTCATTTATATTACAGCTGCAGGTGTCCGTTCTGCGAACCGCAGAGCCTATGCTGATAGGCTGGTGCGGTTGCGCCACCAGGCAGGTCAGTAATCCACTACTAGTAACTGTAAAGATATATAAATGTATGACAGTTAGCATAAGAGTGCAGTGTAGTCAGGAAGGAATTAAATCTGCAACTCACAGAGTGTGAAAGTTTATGCAAGTATTGCCTGATTACAACAGTTCCCAGCCTGTAAGATGAAACTAATCATGAGACTGTCCAACACATATTTGTAAATAAAACTGCCCTGCCTGTAAGAAAATAGTACACAAACAGCAGCAGCAGGTAAAGTATAGCTGCAGAAGAGGATGAATCCACCTGTGTGAGATGTATACCTGTGGAAATACTGAAACATGACAGAAGTGAGAGTGCTGGAAAGAACTGCAATAATATCTGTTAAAACATGTCAATAAAGCCTAGAAGTAGCAGTCTGAATAGTAACATGAAAGCAAGTGAGAGAGTGTGAGAAAGTGTCAGGAATACAGCACTACAGTAGTAATAACCCCTGAATAAAGTATACTGCAGTCAGGACATAATTAAATGCATGTGAGACCCAAAACCAAACAGAAACAATGTTCAAAGTGTTGCTGCATGTGGAATGCGTACACCAAAATCTGGATATGCTGCTCCCAGTCTGAAATATGCAGATAGGATGACTGTCTGATATCCCAAACATCCACACTTGTCTACAGTTATACAAAGAACAGTTAACAGGAGATGTATCTGCACAAATTTCGATATGACTTGTGTATGAACAGCAATAAAATGTAGATTTATGTTGCAGGAACAGTCCCATTTGCAAGGTTAAGTAGTTAACATATAGGACACTGTAGTCAGAACAGTAGTGTGTATATAATTGTAGCTATTATAAATGTACAGCATATGTGGTTGTATTTGAAGGTGTTAATAATATGTCTGATTTACCCCACCCTCCAACCATCTATAACCCATTCCACGGGAAAATGGTATGTGCAATCACAATTACCACCCCTGGACATCTGTCCTGTTGGGTCATATATATTTGCATGTCTGTTGATGCATCCACCCTGTTCATACATCCACACCCGATGGCCTGTTGCCATCAACCAACCCTGCATGTTGTTGGACTGTGTATTACTGTTGAAATTATGCATGTGCTATGCACGCTGTTTAATGATGTCAATAACTGGTTGTGTGGTTAATGGGAATACTAATGCATGCTGTTAAAACTAACTGTGAATGGTATTTATATGTCACTAACCCAAACTGTTATGACATAATGCAAAACATAGACCGACAGGGAAGGCGGGTTCAGCGGACCCACCTCTCCCACCTCAGCTGGCGAGTGCACCTGGCACTAGTGCCGAGTCCGGACCCTCCTCCGGTGGCCCTGTGCCACCTGCAGGTGGAAGCGCTGCAGGGGACGGGGCTCGCCCCCCCTCTGCAAGTGTGGCGGAGGAGATCCACCACTCACCCTCCGTAGCGTCTGGACTGTGGTGCGTGGGAGATTCGGGACTCTGTCCTCGAGCCCCTCGCCAGCTCGAGGCACGGGTGGCACAACTAATGGGCTTGCCCGTTGCCCCGCCTACACAGCCCCCAGCACAGCCCCGTCCTGGGCAGTGAAGGAACAGTGGCAACTGCCTATGGGTGGGGATATCAGTTCCACTGTTGCCATCTGTGGGCTCATGGGCTCTGGACATCCCAACCTCCGTCCCCGTCATTTGTGTAACCCCCCCACATGTGTCATACACTGCCCCTGTATGCGTCTTGTTTGTCTTGTCTATTAACTTACCCAACCTACCTCCCCAGCTGTACCGACTACCTTCACCTGACATACCACTCTCACCTGGAAAAAAAAAAAAAAAAAAGGGCACTCTGTACCCACAAAAAAATTACGCCCCATACATAGCTGCCCATTCCGCACACATGTCTACTGGACATGGAACCCATCAATTCCAATTGGCTGTACAACAGGTATTATTGTTGTCCTGACACCTCTCTCAGGGGTGGAAGGTTTTAAATGTCACACCAAATTACATACATATGCACAGCTGTTGCTGCTGAAGAAATGGGCAGCTATGGGCCTTACCTACATCCCTCCTGCACATCCCAAGCTTGTTTCCCTACTGTCTTACCCTCTTTGTGACCCCTTTTTCACCACTTTCCTGTCTCCCCGTTTTCTTTTCTTTCAAAGAAAATAGCGCGGGTGTGCGCAAGAGTAAGCCCGTTTAAGCGGTTGTAAGCGGGTGTCGCTTGTGCACGGAGCTAACCGCCAGTGCTCATGCGTGAGCTCCGCGCAAACCAGTGCTAACCTGGTTACAACTGCTTAAAAGTGCCTTAGTCACTTTGATTGACAGGTCCCGTACTCAGTTCAAAAGAAAAGTAAAATCCCACTGTGAGTCCCGAACCCAGGACCTTGGCAACTATAGTCTGCATGTCTTACCACTAAGCCATGACTCTTACATAGAAACACTGTGCTAAAGTAAATATATCATTTAACAGTAGGAATGAATGTAAAGGGAATATAGATGTGTAGTACACAAAGCATGACATGTAGAATCACAAAAAACTGGTGGATTTCCATAATAGTAGTGTGTGAACAGAAACAGCCATGCTAGTTGGAAGCTAGTAGGTAATAATGTCACCATAGCACCTTGCAAGACACACACATACTCACAGCAGGATATGCACTGCCCATACCCCACAGCCTCTTACAGGAACACATCCGGACCAAGTAATACAATATGTGGAGCAAAGGCCCAAAACCAGGGACACATTACAAATGAAGTTACAACAAATGCAGACAGTTCAGAAAGTAACAGGGTCTACACCTTGTGGGATGTTTGGAAGGGTATGTAGTCTGGAACTTGAATGTTTGTCACCATATTCTGACTTGAGAACAGACTGACCTGCCAGATAAAGGTGTGCATGAGATAATGACCAAATTATGAGGCAGACATGTGGACAGCCTGCAAATATCTGTACACATGACGGGTGCAACACCACCATATTTGAATAGTTAAGAACCTAGACATAGCAACAGTGAATGTCTTACAGGGATGCCCCACAGACCCCATGTGAAATGTACAAACAGTAGGCAGAAAGGTGTAACACATGCAATGGTAACTATGGAGTCCAGAAAGTATTCACCACTTGCATGGCAGAAAAAGTGTAGTAATACCTATGCTCATACTAACCCACAGTGACAACTGCAGCATACCAGACATATTAATGGGTGCACCCCACTGATATGTACCATTCCATGAGGCACATAACTGGTGAACCTGAAAGCCTCTGGGGCCTGCTCAGCAGCATACCCACATATGCTAATAGATGTCAAGGCCCACACCATGGCCAGCCAACACTGCATGCTGTAACACCCTAGCAGATATAGCAAGCATTCCAGGGTGTGAATGTACATGGGAAATAGGAAAGCTACAGCAGCACACAACAGTCAAGACACCTAGCAGGCACACCAGTACTGACAGTAAAGGGCAACTATTGAAGACGTAGCAACAGAGTGCAAGCAAAGGTGAAAGGAAAGCACACACACACACATGCACACATCAACAATAGTAGTAGTTGTTAGTGTACATACACAGTCAGTACAGGAAACTGGAGAAATGAATGGAGGAATGTTAACCCACAACCCACCGAGTAAAATTAGAGATACCAACCTTTACACTCACAGAATGTTGTCCACAGCATAACAGCATGGTCCCTGCCATTAACATCTGAAAGGGCTATGCCTATTTCACACACCCTTTTATAGCACAGTTCTGAAATCACAGTGAGAACAGCAATCAGTACACAACAGGCTGCATGCAATTAGCAAATGCTGGCTAACAATTGGTGCAGAGGCCATCACATGGGCATATGCACATACCTACAAAAGTGTGCTGTATTCCATGTCCACGCATGCAATAATTACATTGCACCTGGAGAGACAGAGTGACAAAGACAGAGAGACAGAGAGAGAGAGAGAGAGAGAGAGAGAGAGGGAGAACCACACCCAGAACTAGACTGCAGCTAAGCAGACAGACAGCAATCCCCAGCAACAGCTACCTGGAAGCTGCAACAGTGAATCGGAGCAGCAGGACAGTGAGACAGACATTCGCAGACACAGCTGTGACAAACACAGGTACTGTAAAGTAATACTATCAAGGTGTACATACTGTGAACCCTCCATATGTGTTATTGGGCTGTATCCATATGTATATGAAGATGTGTAATCGCAGGGGATATACAGCACCTATCAGTGAAGGATGTACATACAGTTGTATGTGTGAGCATCTATGTGCACATATATATGTTGTTTGATTGTAGGTTGTACTGCCATGTACTAATTAGATTACACAGCTATGTATGTTTAGCAGTATGTTAGTGTGTGTATACAGTAAGGTAGACATATATGCTGACTTACCTGTCCAACATATGGCTATGTAGTTATGTCAACATATGTATGTGTAGATATCTTATATGTATATATATATATACATATGATATCCATATATGTATACATACATAGAGAGAGAGAGATGTAGGACTACATAGACAGATGCTGATAGAATATTGTAGCAACATATCTATGTAATGCACACATGCAGAGATAGAAATATGTAGATACATATACATAGACAGACTGATCTGACCACCTACAGGTATGATTGTATATGCTGACCTGCAACACAGCCTGTCCCCGTCGCCCCACACCCCTCTGTGCCCCCACATCTACAGCAGAATATGTACATCAATATATATATATGTGCAAATGTATACACACATATGTACATGTATATAGAAATAGACATATAGACATATCTTAATACATAGATATATGTATAGAGAGAGAGAGAGAGATGTATACAGAGCTGGAGTGAGGCACATGTGTACAGATGTATTGCAACTGGTGCCTGGTGACAAAGGCACGGAGTGAACACCAGTGTCACATCCGGAGTATCATACCACAGTCCAGATCACCTACACAGGTAACCACCATATAAATGAGTGTCGGCCCACCACTGCATGTGTCAGGGGTGGTCAGGGTCAGACATGTGTACAATAGTGGCCCCAATGATAGTCACAGTGGCACACTATCCCTGGAACATCTGCACATGGTATGTGTCCGCACACATGGTCAGTCAGGCATGGACATGTAGGTCGGTGTACCCCACACAGCACGTAATGTATGCGATGGTTTGGACCTCACACGACAGCAACAGATATGTAGAAGGACACAGTGACATGTACAACATGGTGACAATGCACCCAAACACAGTACCATTGCACAGTGACTGTCAACACCATAGAGTACACATATGCCGCCCACGTACAGGTTACCACCCCCAGATGCACATATGGAGGTCACACCCATGACAGATGTCCAACAGGCATTGTACCACCGCCCACCATCCACAACCTACCTGTCTGCTGTGTGTCGTCTGTGCCCTGCAATTTAGTGCACATGTGTAGGTACGGGTTCAGACTCACAGACAGGACACACCCTGCAACAAACCACACAGTGTTACGATGTGAGACTCCCCATGTGTACATGTCACACATACCCCTGCTGCATGTCACTCAGATAGGTAATATGCCATATGTGTCACCCTGTGTAACTGTGTGACGGCAGCAAGTACCATCACACCACATGTGTCACAATTGTCAGGTTAGCAGAACAGTACGCTGCTGTAGACACGGGGGCATTAGCATATTGTATAGTATTGTATTACAATGTCATGTATTGTGTTGTATTGTATTGGTATGGTGAGGTGCCTCCTGCATGGAGTGGAACCACTGGTGCTGTGCTCCAGTGTACAGGTACATACCCTGTAGTCCAGGTAGTGTAACATAGCACCTCTATATGTGTGTTTAGCACCTGTCAGAGGGTATGTAGCATGCAACTGGGGATACCAGCAGGTCCCGTCCATGTCGTGTATTCTGCTCACCTGTGGGTGTCTCTCACCTGGATAACTGTGATGACCTTGAGGTTAGGGTCAGCAGGGATAACCATGCCTTAATACAGGGGGAGGGCGGGGTGACACCTGCACTGACCCTGTCTGCCACAATGTCATCTAGCTGTGGTGTAGGTGAAATATGTGTAGTGTACTACCCATGGGCATAGAGGATGGTTCCTGACCAGGTTGCTAATTAGGTCAGGTAGGCCTCCTGGTCATCTGCAGTATCACGCTTGACGTCCCACTCAACATTGCCCATGTGGTCAGTGTGATGGGAAATAGATCCTTACCAGTGCTGCTCAGACATACCCTCCCTTCGGAGACTGATGCTCTGTCTCGTAGTAGCTTACATCAAGTGCAATACAATCAGTATATGGCTGGGGTTCGCCGGACAGGATGCTGTCCCTTGGGGGGGGGCCCCCAAAACCCGGGGCCCAAAAAAAGTGCACATTTTTGGGGAGGTAAGAGTTCCTAACCTCCCCCCCGGGGTTTTTTTTTTTTAAAGGACACAACCCTTTCCCCCAAACAAACCCCCCACCCCCCAAATTTTTTGTTTAAAAAGGGGCAAGGGGAAAACCTCCATTGGGGGGGGGGGGGGGGGGGGGGGGGGGGGGGGGGGGGGGGGGGGGGGGGGGGGGGGGGGGGGGGGCGGGGGGGGGGGGGGGGGGGGGGGGGGGGGGGGGGGGGGGGGGGGGGTTTTTTTTTTTTTTTTTTTTTTTTTTTTTTTTTTTTTTTTTTTTTTTTTTTTTTTTTTTTTTTTTTTTTTTTTTTTTTTTTTTTTTTTTTTTTTTTTTTTTTTTTTTTTTTTTCCCGGGCCACACATTTACCCCTGCGAAATGTTAGTGGATAGGTATATGCATAAGTACTGTGTAATGTGGGGGCGCAACAAAATTTCAACCATGTTATCTTTATTCCCAGGTACATGGCCCACTGAGACATGCAACCTACTCCGGGCTGAGGATGAGGAGATACACCAGAGCCTGGTGCGGACTATGCAACACTCTTTTCCCGCGACCAGCCAGAATCAGCAGGTGAGGGCTGCACTGTGGCAGGACCTTGTCCGGCGGTAAATGATATAGGCATGCATAATAGGACATATGAGCAGGTACAACATCACTGCAGTGATTTGATTAGACATGTCCGCCAGCCGCAGGTCAGATATCCACAGGCAACAGGTCGCCACAGGTGGTGGGTGGCTACACATCCCCACTCACCAGACTGGAGGGACTGCTCCTGAGTGTAGTGGCTCCAGTCCACCTGCAACAACAACAACAGCAGCAGACATGCCATGATGGAGGCTGGAGCCGACAGCAGCAGGACACTGAACGTGCAGGTAATATGTCACACGTAGTTGACTGTTGTGTACACTCGGTAGTTAATGCATGTGTGGTGTGTCCTTTGTTTGTAGCTGCAACCATAGTATATAATGTGCAAGTGTGATATCCGCAATATTAGCTGCAGACCTTTGAAAGGCAACTGTGGTACTCCTGACCTGTATCATACTCAGTAATATTGGCACAGTTGTGCCCACTAACATTAGTTTCCTCCTGTCTGCAGGACCTCTCCGTATCACTGCATTGCAGCCTAACCATGCTGGTGAGTGCCTATTTACTTTACCTCTTAAGAAGTTGGTAGTAATAGTACCTTTTGGCACACTTAGTGGTGCCCCTTGTATGCATGTAGGTGTGTCTGTGTCTGTGTGTCAATATCACGCATACCGAGTACTGTTCAACTGTGTGAAACTGTGTGCACGGTGCAAGTGTGCAAGTGTGCAAGTGTGCAGCGGTGCATGTGTGCACCTGAGCAAGTGTGCACCTGTGCATGTGTGCATGTGTGCATGTGTGCATGTGTGCATGTGTGCACCTGTGCATGTGTGCATGTGTGCATGTGTGCATGTGTGCACCTGTGCATGTGTGCATGTGTGCATGTGTGCACCTGTGCACGTGTGCATGTGTGCATGTGCACCTGTGCGCATGTGTGCACCTGTGTGCATGTGTGCATGTGCACATGTGTGCATGTGTGCACCTGTGCACGCAGCATGTGTGCATGTGTGCATGTGTGCACCTGTGCACGTGTGCATGTGTGCACCTGTGCATGTGTGCATGTGTGCATGTGTGCATGTGTGCATGTGTGCACCTGTGCATGTGTGCATGTGTGCATGTGTGCATGTGTGCATCGCTGGCAGTGTGCAGACATTGTAAACTGTGTTTCCTGTTTCCTTCCCACAGGTTCTGTTGCTGCTCTGGTGTTATCTAGCAGGGAACCTGAGTCAGGTGCCGTGGGTACTGCTACTGATGACATTGGTGTAGTGGCACAGGACGGTATGCCAGGGTCCGCCATTGGTCAGCCAATTGACAGTACACAGCTGTCGACACCATCCATGCGCACAGTTATCCTGCCAATACACCTTTGTCACCACTGTCCCTAGGTGATGGACAGCATACAGTGGGCATTGACCAGGGTCATGTGGTACCCACGCCACATCCTTCCGCACACAGCAGCCATGGGCATGGCCCAGACATGGTACCACGCAGACAGATGTCCAGGGGTACTCGGAGCATCCATGGGCGCACTGCCCCTGCAGACGTGCCCACAGAGGACTTACAACCTCAGCTATGTTCCGGACTGTCATGCAGGCACAGTCACGTATGGAACGGGTACACCAGACAGGGTCTGAGGGAGCTGACAGCATGTCGCACAGCCATGACCGACGGTATGCGTGACATTGCGGCCGCCATCCGGTGATTTCACCGACGCCGTGAGACAGACGCTGTGGGACATATTACACCGCCTACACAACTACATGTCCATGAGCCAGGGTGATGGTGGGCGGTTGCGCCATCGACGTGGGTCATATGCCAGCAACAGCAGCAGCTGGCAGTCGGCGTGGACGACAACAGGGCCGCTGCCGCCTCGCAGTGTTAGCAGCAGCCCCAGCAATGCTGGGTCTGTGCTGTCATCAGACCGCCCCAGGAGACCACGCACGCGGCTCTGGCCAGGGCCGACAGGGCTCTGTGTCCAGTCACAACACCTGCTTCTGATGACAGTACCCAGTCTGGGTTGGTACCGATACGGTCCGTAGCACCCCTGCAAGGCACAGGTACCGCGTCCGCGGCCAGAGACACTGATCTGTATGACCTGGCAGGTACAGTCTGTGGCTGTCCACAAACACCAGTATATGGCAGCCATGAGGTGGAACTGTGTGCATCCATACACACATGCAAAATAACAACACCTAGGGCTACCGTGATACACGCACACACTGCATCAACACTGCCCCACCTTCTACTGCTGTCCCTCACCAACACACATACACATACATGTCAATTGGTGGTATGGGTGGCTGACCCAGGCATACCAAGTTCACACCCTGTGCATATGATGAAACTGTGCCACCTCCTGCAGTCTGTAACAACTGTGCAGGTACAGGTTAACATGTTACTGATGCACAGGGTGACCACATAGATGTGTAGTAATAGTATCATGTTTTGAACAGTACTGTGTGCTGATTTAATTGTGGGTATATCACAGCATGCCTGATGCAGTATTTGTGTGATTGTCGGGTCCTGTTGTCTACACCCATGGTAAGTACCATAGTGTATCATCTGCACATGTTGGCATACTAGTGGTAATGATGTCAACAGCAGCCTACATACATAGGTAGCACAGGGATGGGTAATGAATGTAGTAATACACAATGATGGACATGTAAATTGTAAGTGGCATGTTGGCCACACTAGACTCTGCAATGCAGATGTGTGAGGAAGTTGATATGTGTGCAGAACTACACAACTGGTACAGGACACACAGGTGCACACTAGCACTGCATGCACACACCTCATACCATGCTAGACAGCCCCAACACACATAACGAACTGTCACGGGAGGGAGAGTCCCCATACATGTCAGGGATACTGTGGTGGCAGGCCAGGGAGCATACATCCTACTAAGTATGGCACCACTGAGAGAAGGATCGGTGTCTGTTATTTGACGTGTATTACTGCAGGTATGGGCACATGGGTTTATATCCAGTTATTGTACATCCTGACAGTACATGCATGTTCCGTACACTTGTGTGCACTGAGACTGGACCCTGGCCATCTGACCAGTGTTTTTCCATGTACATGTGCATAGTGCCTGCATATGTGCAGTGTTACCTTATGGAACTGGTACAGCTTGTTTGTTATACAATGGACTACATGGAGCACTGTTCACTGTACCTTTGTTTGCATGCATGTTTGCTTGCAATTACCCTGGAATACCGATCACACCTGCAATGCATAGTTATAGGGCTTCTGTGGACTCCTAGTGCCATCTGTGTAGCCTACTGTATGTATGGCCATGTCCCACTTGAGAGGTTGCCACTGTTTGACCTGTTCACATGTACATTGACTGTGACACAGTGCATATGACCTGCCTGACATGTGTCCACGTGAGCAGTCATATATGCTACTGCTAAGTAGTCACAGGCACTACACCTTCACACATCCATCTCCTGTTGAACTACCTGCTTTGCTAAGGACAGCCTGCACCTGTCACCCCTGGCCTATCGGATATTGGCAAAGCCTCTTGCTACCCCCATAGTGCCTATGTTAGGCAGGGCTCACATGACAAACCCACCTTCATAGGTATCACAAGGGATAAGACACTAAGAGCAATGCTACCCAACGCCAGATGTCTAAACCTCCAGATGCATGCACCCAAAACACTCCTTGGGGAAACATCGATATGTGTGCAGTAACAGATGCCTGGTTCAGGGCTACTGGGAGCACACCAGCACTACCGGTGTAACCCAGTTGATTCCTTTGCTACAGTCACCAAGGCCATTGCCGAGGGAAGGTGGTTCACACAGCCTACCTGGACCTTGCAAACGCCAAGAACAATACCCCACTTGGGCATTCTAGGCAAGCTCACCAGCTTGAATATGAGCCCCTATGTCACTAGATGGATTGCACAGTGG
This sequence comes from Protopterus annectens, assembly GCF_019279795.1. Lineage (NCBI taxonomy): Eukaryota > Metazoa > Chordata > Ceratodontiformes > Protopteridae > Protopterus > Protopterus annectens. Next base: position 485,852,149 of record NC_056733.1, on the reverse strand, counting down.
CTCAAGAACAGAACCCACATGGTTAGCATTGCTGGAGCCATGCCAGACCCCATAACAGTTCCAGGATGTGTCCCAGAAGGCTCAGTCCTGGGACCCTCTTGTTAGGTACATATTTATTGGAGGTACAGGCCAACACGGATGAACTGTGGCTGTCCAAATATGCAGATGACTGCAAACTGGACACCATAATCGACTACCCAGCTGACACAAGCATCTTCCAAAGGGGCATCATAGCAACAGACAACTTGTGCCAGGGCCATGGCCTGCTGAACAGTGTGTAGAAGGGGAATGTGCATCCTGTAGTCTGTTCACCTAGTTACCAAAAGGGACATTGTCCCCACACACACTAACCCCCCTCAGCCAAAAACACACACTTGCCAATTGCAGGATTCAAACCCCTATCTGACTGTCATGACACGTGAGACAGGTGCATTAGCTGAGCACGCTATTTGCATTACTGGGGTTTTTTTCTTCCCCTGCTATACTTATAGAGTGCTGACATCATCAGTATTTAGAAAAGGGAATGGGCATCCTGTAGTGTCCTATCCTATTTGCCAAAAGGGACACTTCCCTCACACACTAACCCCTCTCAGACAGACACACACACTTGCCATTCACAGGAATCAAACCCCTACCTAGTTATGTTATGACACTTGAGACAGACGCATTAGCAGAGCGCGCTATTCGCATTACTGGGAGTTTTCCTTTCTCCTGCTCTACTTATAGGGTGCTGACATCAGCAGTGTTTAGCAAAGGGGAGGGGCATCCTGTAGTCTGTTCACCCAGTTTCCAAAAGGGACATTTTCCTCACACACTAACCCCCCCTCACACAAACACACACACTTGCCATTCACAGGAATCAAACCCCTACCTAGTTATGTTATGACACTTGAGACGGACGCATTAGCGGAGCGCGCTATTCGCATTACTGGGAGTTTTCCTTTCTCCTGCTCTACTTATAGGGTGCTGACATCAGCAGTGTTTAGCAAAGGGGAGGGGCATCCTGTAGTCTGTTCACCCAGTTTCCAAAAGGGACATTTCCTTCATACACTAACCCCCCTCACACAAACACACACACTTGCCATTCACAGGAATCAAACCCCTACCTAGTTATGTTATGACACTTGAGACGGACGATTAGCAGAGCCGCTATTCGCATTACTGGGAGTTTTCCTTTCTCCTGCTCTACTTATAGGGTGCTGACATCAGCAGTGTTTAGCAAAGCGGAGGGGCATCCTGTAGTCTGTTCACCCAGTTTCCAAAAGGGACATTTCCCTCACACACTAACCCCCCTCACACAAACACACACACTTGCTATTCACAGGAATCAAACCCCTACCTAGTTATGTTATGACACTTGAGACGGACGCATTAGCAGAGTGTGCTATTCGCATTACTGGGAGTTTTTCTTTCTCCTGCTCTACTTATAGGGTGCTGACATCAGCAGTGTTTAGAAAGGGAATGTGCATCCTGAGTGTCTTTTCCTATTTGCCAAAAGGGACATTTCCCTCACACAAACTTACACACACACCAACAGACACACGCGCACACACTGAGCACTTGCAGGATTTGAACCCCTATCTAACTATGTCATGACACTTGTGACGGATGCATTAGCGGAGCTTGCTATTCGGATTACTGGGGAGTTTCATTTCTCCTGCTGTACTTCTAGGGTGCTGACATCATCTGTGTTTGGAAAGGGGAATGTGCATCCTGTGGGGAAGCAGACACCAAGCACACTATGGCTAAGCTGTCATTCCCTAGGGCAAACAGCCTAGTGTTGACCTCTACACCATTATGTTTAATTGTCAAATGCACATTATTTGTTGCTGATAGACTGTTTGCATATCTTTATTGCCATAGCATTCCCTGTTGGTATGAACAACCTCTGCATCTGTGGAAACTGTTTGCATATGGGAGGGATCCACTATATCACGTATGTCTCTGCAGTCATTTAACTGTGTGCACTGGGCAGACTGCTGTAATGTGGTTGGTCCCTGGCATAACACATAACAATACCAGATATGTGTGTCCCACTGCTAAACCAAGATTTGGACTAAGTGTGTGAGCATGCCCAGTTCAGCCTTCCCATGGCATGTTGTCAAAGTGTGTGAGCATGCCCAGTGTGATTATTCCATATGTTGGACTCTGCAGACCACCACATTTGTGGATGTGTGTCTTCACAAACTAAGTGTGTGAGCATGCCCAGTTCAGCCTTACCATGGCATGTTGTCAAAGTGTGTGAGCATGCCCAGTGTGAGCATTCCATATGTTGGACTCTGCAGCCCACCACATTTGTGGATGTCTGTGAACTTCACAAACTATCACCCGTTCATGGTTGTGGGTTGTGTGTCATGTTGTGTAGTTACTGTACAACTGCTTTGTGTGTGAACACAACAGGATTATACTGTGCCTGCAGTGTTTGCATGGGATACTTTGCATGCAGTCGTCAACATCCTTTCACACTGACCTAACACTCTAGTACTGTATAGTGTACTGGCAGTACTTTGACTGTGGTGGACAGTAACCTGGGCTTTACTGCTATCACTGCTTTACATTCTGATCGTGGGCACAACAGCCTGGTTGGGGCCAGTTGTGTACATCTGACCATGTTGCATTCTGTTCAGATATGCACTACTTACACCAGGCTTGCCCAACATTGTTAGTGTATCCCACAACATAGGTGTACAATTGCAAACACTAGCGTTGTGCCCTAGTCCATGGCTAATGCAAGTTGGAGAGTGTGTTTGTCCTTCAACACACATTGTAAGTGGAGTTTGCCATGTCCAATGCAATGGTTGGTATACTGTGCCTCTGTCTACCTGTGACATGACAGTGATACCCAGGATAAACCTACCATCTCCCGTCCACCCATCAGGATTCCTATTGAGGAAGATTGATAAGTGACTCTATGGGTAGCCTGTGCTGAGGGTTCACTCATGGGTGGGGTGGCGTCTGTGTTATGGATCACACAGTACAGCCTGTCCTATGTAAGTCAGTGCTGGGGTTCAGGTCTGTCATGTGCATAGCTCACTGCCATTCAGATTGTACTATGTGCAGCATTTTTATTGATGCCAGCAACACATGCAGAACATGGCATGTGTGTAGGCTGATTGATACTCCTGATGAGGTACTGTTGGGGACTTTACAGTTGATGGAGGTGTCTGCTGAGGTACATCCCACAGGGGCTATTGTAGTCGATTGTACCACTGATGCAGGAGGACTGCAGAGCCACAATTACCTCCCTTATGTAGATCTGACATCCTTCATGATTAGGTGGGTATATGGTATGTTTCTGTAAACACTACAGCACATGTTTGTCCAGTGCAGGATATCTATCACCCTGTGTCCCCAGGTCTCTCATTACATGTTAACTACATAATGGGTTAACACCTATGTGGTAATTGGTGGGCACTTACTGTATATCCACGGGGTTGACTATACATATTTCTGCACTTAGCTTGCTGACATAGCTATGGCACCAGTTGTCTGTTTGTATGTGGCCCTTTTGTGGGATGCATGTGTCAGCTGGTGGATCATATGTGGTGAGCGGTTTGTAGTCCTCTGCAAACATGTTAGGACACAGTCCTTCCATGTTTGCCTGTACCTATGGGACATATATACCAGACGAGGGGGATACCAGGTCCAAGCCTTGTGGGATGCCAGTTATATCTGGTTTGTAGTCTGACATGGCTGAAGCATGTCTGACCATGTCTGTTCTGTCCTTGGTCTGGTTTGCAACCCCTCTACTGACATGTGGGTTTATATTTACACTGGTGATCCTATCTATACTGAACATGTAGGGTATTGTATAGACGCCTTTGCAAGGTCCAGATCCACTGTGTGGAGCACATTGCCCTCATCAATGACCTTAATGACTGTTTCAATTGAGTCCAACATGGTTAGGGGCAGGATCTGCACTTGAGGAGGCCACACTGTGTTGGGTCCGGTGTCAGTAGGTCCCCGACATCCATATTTCTGTGGTACATGCTGCTCCTTTCCATAGCTGTGCAATCTGGGCTTCTCAGGATTCTGGGGTAGTACTGTTCAGTATCCATTCAGGCAACACCTTTGTTGAAAAGGACCACTGTTGTTGTACACTGCTCTTTGGGTACATATTCTGTGGTACGGCTGGCATTGAGCAGTAGTGTGGTGTGGCATTCCATTCATCTTAGACTCCATGTTGCACATCGCCCAGGTCACCATCTCATACCATTGCTGCTGTGTGTTTTGCTTTGGAGATGTTGTCTGTTACCTCAGCATCTGCTATGTCAGGGAGCCAGCTGTCTGCTGGGATACATATTCTGCATACATGGGGGTGTAGGGGTTTGCACTGCACCTGTTGGGATGTATGTTGGCAATATGTGTGTGTGTTTGTGGTGTTTGTGTGATTCAGTCCATATCTGTGAATTCACAAGATGGCTCCTACCATCAGTTGTGTAAGCCTTGGGATTATCCTTCATGTCCTGTACAATTTGTATCTACATAGGTTCATAGGTTCATACTAGGCTATCCACCCTGGGCATTTGTTAGGCTAGCCAGAGTGTGTGTGGCTTTTGAGACCCCTTGCTATCTGGATATTATGGCCATGTATTGTTTGCTTAGCTGTGCCTCTGTCTGGACATCACACAGTGAAGACCCCCACTGTAACTCTACAATCATCCATCCACTTGGCAAGATTCCTGTTGAACAGTGTCAGTGAGGGGCTCTGCCTAACATGGGGTGGGAGTCTGGTCCAGGGTGTGTGGAGCCTCTGGATTATGTATCTGTCCCACCAGCACATCCTATTTCATTATGTGTTGGGGTTGACATCTCTCACTCTCGCAGCTCCAATGGATATGTGTTGTCTGGGGTGGAGCAGGTCCATTACTCCTGTGTTGGGCATGGCCTCCTACAACAGGCATGCAATGCCTCTGTGTGGGCAGTCTGCACTGGAGTCAGCTGGGGTGTCTACAGCCTAGCAGCATATGACATATATGTATGACACTTTATCCTCTTGGTAAGGTACCTTTGCAGTCTTCCTAACTGCTGCAGGTGTCAGGTAAGGTAGATCCCACATGAGGCATTGTACTGGATTATGGGTGTGATTGGGATAAAGTATAGGGGCACAGTGGCCTCTGTTGCCATAGATGTGACTCCTTTCCTAATACAGTGTCACATGTAGACAGTCTTCCTAGCCACATTGGCAATGTGGGTGTCACATAACAGGTTACTGTTCACTTGTGTCCCTTGGTCCCTGGTTACTCCTTCCATACATAATGGTTTACCACCTTTGTGGTATTTCTCGTGGTACTTTGTCTGGTATTTGGTGGGACATTCATACTGTCCAGTGTCTTCCGGATGGTTGGGGGGGGGGGTTATTGTGTGTGAGAGTGCGGTCTGTAGCATACTACAGACTGCACAGCAGTCTTGCCTACAGTTAGTTGCACGTGGGTGAACTCCACTGCCTTGTGCATTGTCAGTTACCTGGACGTCTGGGTGTCTGTGCTGCCTATGGTTACTCACCTCCTTTTATGTAGTGTTCCAGGTTTTGGGGCCATGACACATGGTACATGGTATAACCTGGTAGTGCTGGTGTGCTGTCAGGAGACTTGCAGCAGGTTTCTGTCACTGCACAGACATCGATGTTCTCTATTCTGGGGATGGCCTAGGGAGCACGCATATTGGGGTGTACACATCTGGCATCGGTCAGCATTTCCCTTATGTTTCTTCCCACTTATGTTTTCTCGGGTGGCGGGTCAGTCTTTTCAGCCTTGCCTACAAAAGGCTGTGTGGAGGTGGCCAAGGCCTTATCCACTATTCAGACGCCCAGGGGTAACGGGTGCAGGCCATCCCAAGGGCAGCTGCATGGCTTGTCAAGCATGACATCCCAACCTGACAAACATTGGATACCCTTGGACTGACACCAGTAAATGTGCTACTTGCTATGACTGATCATTCCATGTTTCTACTGTGGCATTATTCTTGGTAAGGGTAGGTTGCTGCAAACGGTGAGTGTCATACCAGCCTGGACTACATAATCGGATAGCTCATCTGTGTCTCTTTACATGTAGTCTAGGGCAGTACACCTCGGGTCATTCACACCAGCATGGACTATGACTGCATCATATTTCTGTTTGCTTTGGAGTGACCTTCATATTTCTGTTATGTGGCATATTGTGGCGGCCTACAGGCAGCTTACTGTACCCTTTCCTTTGTTCAGTCTGCTATGCGGGACAGCAGTGTGTCTGACTATGGAGTCACCTATTACAACTGTATCAGGCATGTTGTTTCTCCTTCTGGCCTGTGACTGTTTGGCACACCAGCTTTGTGTGCTATGTGTTGCATGTGCTATGTTTGGAGGCTGTTTCATTGGGTGTCTGCTTTATTGGCCTCTGTTGGTGTGCTGTGTGTGATTTCTGCCTCCGGGAATGTATTTCTGTGTTTATGTGTTTGGTTTGCAGTTGTGGTAGGTCTATGTGGGTATGTGTTTGTGGTGTGTGTGGTTACCTTCTCCTACTGACCTGTTTTGGGTGTACTGAGTTGGGGGAGCTCTGCCTCCGGTTTGGATGGATGGTTGCATCTCTCACATATATTTGTATTTTGGGTGGAGTTGGTGGTTGTCTGTGTACTTGGGGCAGGTGTAACATTGGCTCAGGGTTCACAGATTCCACTTGTTGTGCCTGGCCTTACTGGATTGCATGTGTGGACAGATTATATTGCCATACTACTGATCAGTAATTACGTCATTGTTCATGCTTGCTCTATCATGTAGTAGCTTCCTCTTTCTCTTGCATGTTTTGGTTATGGCTGGTGTCCACCATGCCAGATTTAGGCACTGTGTCTTGTTTTAATTTGGGACTGCATAATCCAAGCATTCCTGGCGGTGTTCATGGAGTGGCTGTCTTGCAGGTTCTGAGGCGTGGCCCATATTTTGCACCTGCACGGGACCTTTCATGGCTTCCACATCATTTTGGAGGTGTGCACATAATGCTTAGAACATGTTTTCCACTGTGTTTCCTGGACAGGGACTGTGGTCAGGATTTGTATATCCAGTGTGATTACTATATGGTCTGGTGTTACCAGTGTGCAATACACTTCTCATCTTGACATCCCGTACCCATGTTGCTGATTATCACATCCAGTATGCTTGCCCCTCTTGTGGGTGTGCTACATTGTTCCTGGGCCTTTTGGTTTGTGGATTTAATGACCTTTTGTCCTACACTGTTGCAGCTGGTATAATGCTCCCAGTCTATGTGTCTGGGTATTTGCAGTCACCAAATATAATGTGGTTTGGAGGACTTGATATATTCATGTATTCCAGCATGGGCGCAATGCAGTTCCTGGTGTTGGGCCAGTACTCTGTGGCAGGCTATACACTGGTGGGCGGTTTTAGCCACTGTTACTTGAGCATGGCTAGTCCATGCTGCTTTTTCTGGTGGTACCAACATGGGGATGTGGTTATCCTTGTCATTCTTGATGGTCGCCCTCCTTTTGTAGCTTGTTCCAAGTGTTGAGGATGTACAGCACAGTATGAGGTGTAACCTGGTGGTGTTAGGGTGCTGTTGTGAGCCTTGCCTCAGTATTCTGTTACAGCACAGTTATCAACATTCTCCATACTGGGTGGGCTTAGTCTGCATGCATCTTGCTGTTTGACCTTATCCCTTATCTGATTCTTATCCCTTCTGGTACCTATGGAGATAGGTTTGTGTTTTGCGCCTTCCTATTCAGGGCACACTGTGCATGACAACAGCCTTTGCCAGTATCCATACGGCCTGCACTGATAGGTGCATGCCAGTCCTGGCAGGTGGTGCATCATGTCATGCTCAGCATGTCATCCCAGACTGGCACACAGTTCATCCCCTTTGCCTACCTGCATTACTTCGGTAATTGTTGCACTTCATCATCTCGTTGTCCTGTTGTGGCATGCTGCTTGTTGAGGGTAGGATGTTAGACGGGGTCCTCAGGTGTGCATATGGTACTTGGTGTTACATTACTTGACACACAGCATTCATGCCTCAGGTGGTGCTGCAGGGCTGCCTCTGTCAGATGCACATATTACACTTCCCTGTACATGTTTGTGAACAGGTTGTGTCACATTAGGCATCCCTGTTACTATATGGTGAGTCGGAGAGGGTATCATTCCCAAGGTTCCTACTGAGCCAATGTATGTGCTATGCGTTGCCTCTTTGCCAAAGCCAGGGCATACTGGGCACGCCTCCTTCTGCCTACTGGGGCAGGCTCAGGTTGTTCCTCCTCCGAGTCACGCTGTGCCTGTGGTGGCCTTGGCGATGGTGGGGGGCTGTTTGGCCCAGCCCTATGGTGATCCTGCTGCAGCTGTTTTCGCATGATCATATTATGTAGCATAGCACATACCATGACAATTTGGGTACATGTAGTTGGTGTGTACTGCAAGGCTCCACCAGATGTGTCCAGACACTGTAACCGTGACTTGGGCAGCCCGAACACACGCCTATTACATTATGTGTTTGTGCGTGTGCCTCATTATGGCGTTCCTGTTCAGGTGTGTGTGCATTTCTGATGGGTGTCATCAGCCACGGCTCCAGTGCATATCCTGCATCCCCACTAGGTGTCCGTGTGGGATGTCCCCATTGGCAAATGTCTGGTACAGCTGCGACAGATGCCAGATGTGGGAATCATGGTAGCTCCCAGGACAGCCGGCACACACATTCATTATTATGCCCTGGGCATCACACACGACCTGGCAGTTGATGGAGGGGAAGCCCTTGCGGTTTATGTAGGCCCTACCCCGCCTCCTGCTGGTGCTTTGATGCATGTGCGCAGTCTATGGCACCCAGTACCTCAGGGTATTCTGCTATTTGCTGGAAGAGACGATGTTGCTGGCCAATACCTCACGGGCATTGGGGAAGTATACATGATCACCGACATGTGCTGACATGGCATCCAGGAACTGGTGCAGTACCCTGGAAGCTGATGCCTGTGATATCCCCATCATATCGCCAGTTGGTCTCTGGAAGGTACCTGTTGCTAGTATTCTTAGGCCAACACATACCTTGGTTTCCACTGGGATGGGTTCCCCTCTGTTGGTTCTGCGTGTGAGGCGTGGCCTGCACAGCTCCACTATTTGCTGCAGGAGGTCTCTGTCCACTCTATAGCGCTCTACTATCTCCAGCTCATGTAACCCGTGGTAGGTGACCCTGGGCCTGTACACTCTTCTCCGTCTCCTCACTGCGGGTTGCCTGGCACCATCTGCATTGTCACCACCCTCAGCAAGTCGCCTATGTCTCATTATGACAGCTATGGCAGCCCCTAACATTTCTGCTCTGAGTTCAGCTTTTTCAGTTTTCACTTCTGATAACTTAACTCCTGTCTTGCAGTGTCTCTTGAGAGAAACATTCTGCACTGCTGTTTGCAGAGTTTTAAGTGCTGGGCTGGCCTAGTATTCTGCCTGTGTAATTGCCTGCATCTAATTGTTTTCACCTGCTAGCTCCAGCAGTATTCCCTGCTAACTTCCTAGTACATCTGTTGTTTCCTTTTTCCTTTCTGTTTCCTCAGGGTGGGGCCGTGTGCAAACCAGCAGAAACACGCCACAGTGGCTTACACACACACTTACACAGTTCAAGATCTGCTTATTCAGTTTTAAACACGCCCAACAAGAAACTTTGGTGTAGGCAACAGTGTACACCTTCCATTTCTTGGCTTTCTCATGTTTACTTGGGGCACACCTCCTCCTTGATGTCTCTCTGACATCTGTCATGTCACTCTACCTTCCAATGACTTCTATCCCTTTCTACCATTCCCCCCTGTGATGTCACCTATCTCCTACTCTGTTCCTCCCCCTTCTGTAACTCTTACACTACTCAGACTGTGCTCATTTACTATGTGACAGTGGTATTCAGTATCCTTACCCTAATTTGCATCAGATTGCCTACTAATGCTTAGTTACATCTCTTACACTTGGCTTCCCCCCTTGGCAACCACTACACGGTGGCCATGTTGGTTTTCCTATGCTGGTCCCTCCATTGACATTCCATATAATGCATAAAACCTACATTTGTAGGTTTAAAACCTTCGTTTTCATGTTTTATGCAGCGCAGCCCGTTTGCGTGGGGCTGCGCTGGGTTTACACATCGGCAATTGCCGAGAAAAAAAAAAAATATTTTTCATTTTTTTGCATGGGGTTGCATTGCCAATGGCCACATATTTGGCCATTGGCATGCTGCCTTTAACATATGCACCTTTATTTGGAGCTGACATGGCTCCATTGCCGTGTTTGCAGAAACGTACTCAGTTGTCAACTGAGTACATTTCTGCAGCTAACACGGCTCTTACACAGGCTGTTCTGGGCTTCCTGGATCGCTAATCAGCCTCATTTGCATGCTATTCGGCTGCAAGTGGGCTGATTAGCTTAGCCACGCCCACTCCGTGTAAGAGCCGTGTTAGACTAACTCTTACACGGACTTTGGGCTGTTCCTGGATCGCGAAGGCTACATGGAGTCTTACACTACTCTTAGACTCCGTGTAAGCCTTCGTGAATCCGGCCCATTGTTTATCAAACAACTTTACAGGATTAAAATAGACAGAACAGTTCATAATGAAAAAAACTTAAATTATTCATTAAATGATAAACTCACAAAGTCTTGAAATAAACTCAGTTTGAACCAGAAATTATAATTAAAAAGATGCTTATTTTTTCTTTCATTCTAGAATTATTTTATTTTCCTTTTGGATACTGACTATTTCCAGATGCTGGAAAGCTGAAGGTGTGATTGTTTTTTTTTTCTTTTCTTTGTAGTTTTATATGATGCTACCATAAGAGTGGTAGCTGGCATTTGTTAATACATGTGGGAATAGGAACATTGAATAATACTTATTATTTTGTTAACAGGACTTTATACAACCATGACACCCGTGCAAATGAATGTGAATAAAATAACCCATAATACTTTGTACTCAAAAAAAGACAGGTGGCCAATCAGCTTTAACCATTAAATTACATCATCAGCTCTTATTATGCTTGTTATCTATATTTAGATTTTATACAGATTTGTAAGGAGTAAGGAATGGACTTTGCATATCTTTCCATGAAAAAAACTCCCCAAAATATTATACTCAATAAGGTTGAGCCTAAAATTATGACTGTACCTACTTCAATTAGATTTAAATAATTAGTTTGAATGAAATAATTCTAATAAGTGATTGTGACAGCTGATTTATAATACAACAGTCTTATATAATAACGTGAATAGATTTGAAACTTCTTCTATTTATTAAGATGGATTTAATGCAACCTCTTAAATTAAATAATCCCTGTTTCAGTCAAACTTGTATTTTAGAAGATGAAAACAGTCTAATACTTTGAATCATTCATTTGTATCTGTTCTGTAATTATGAATACTGTTGTCAGTTGATATAATAGTAATTCTCTTTCAGCAAATAAACCAGTATGTTAAGTTGCTGGATCTCAAAGTCAGTATCTTAGTTATATTAGAACCTTCACTACACCACAAAGTGAAGAAAATAGAAGATATAGCAAAAATCTATTTTAATTAGATATTTGTATATAAAATGTTTGAGTGATTTTAATATGTTAATGTTACAGTTATATAGCTTGAATTTATGCTTGTAGAAATATTTTTCTATATCGTTCTACCACTGCTTGCTGACCAGCAAGACTCAAATCCATAGTTCTCTAAAGGTTCCCACAAGATTTCAAGAGATGAGACACATATGAGGACATCATCCAGGCAATTGGAGAGTTGTTGTTCTTGCCAGCATTCCAGCAATTAAAGTATAATTTATTATCTAGAGGATACCTGGACCCAGTATTGAAATGGTCAACTGACTCACTGCAAGGGCTTCCTACATCCCTATCAAGCTTGTGAACACTCCTCTATACATGCCTGACAAAATCTATCATCACTGGCTTCTGTGGCCATGCCCACACTCATGACCTACACCTGCCTACAGACTGAGGCTTGATCATCTATTGGACACAGCCAGCCTGAGGCACACCAACTTATCTTCACATAGTGAGCCACACCTTCTTTGACAGCAAAATCAAGTGACTGAGCAGCTAATTGGATATGGGTGCCCTCTACTGTAGTTAAGGCCTTCCCTCCCTGCATCACCAGAGCAGAACTTATACTGGTGGAAATATAAGAAAACAAATATTTATTAATCGTAACATTTTATGAAAAAGGTATAGTGATTGTAAACCTGTTATTACTAGCATGTTATATATTTCTTCCCAAGTTGCAGAGAAATTAGTGTTTATCTAATATATTATAGTATAGATGCCAAGGCATATGACAATATCAGGAAATACCAGCCTCCATTGTCCTATGCTCTAATATGATGAACAAAAGCAATTACACATTTTTTTGGTGGCAAAATGAAGATGTTTTGTTTGATACTATAATATTAATTTTGAGTGATACTAATGAAATTGTTTACATTATAAATATATGCTTTGTGTGTAATACAATCATTTTGATCAACTTCGTCTTCAAATATAAAATATATTGTTCCAATAATTTTAATTAATTAATGGCATTTAATTTGGCAGCATCTTATAGATTTTAAGATAACAGGCCAGATTCAATAACACCTACACTAAATGTACACTGTCTGTATTCAAAAACATCCCTACTTCATGTCTATGCTTTTCAGTGTGTATATAGTCTACATTTTGTGGTAACCTTTATTAATCCCCCTCAGCATTTAAAGCTGCAAGAAATCAGTAGGAAAATTTAAATTAGGAAGAAGGTATAAGTTATGCTTCTGCTATCTTTTCACTCAGAACAGTATATGTTTACCCCAGGATTTAATAAAATCCATGTAGATACAGTGTAGACCCTACACGGAATGTATCCATATACCCCCTCAGCAGCACACCATGCATATTAATAATGGCACTCTGGCAAGGGTGACCCGAGAAACATGGATACCGAATCAGTGCATGTAGAGGTGTAGTGACTACCCGTGGCTGCAGATGAGTGTGAGGCTCCCTGTAATGCTCCCCACCACGGTTGTAATGTTGTGAAGTATGTCAATTGTGTAATATGTCATTTTTATGATCTGTTATGATTTTGTAAGTATTTCTTTTTACTGCATGTTTGCATGCAGTGGCTTGACGCGGAGTGCAGCAATGCCAAGCTGTGCTCACCTATAGATAGGTGACACCAGGCAGCGATGTAAAAATAAAAAACAGATGTAATTAATTATCATAATGTACATTTTCTTTGTTAAATTTACATTTGTACAGTGCTATGTGGAGCACAGCAGAGCCGAGAGAAGCTCATCCATACATGGCGACACTTATCAGGAACTGGATGTAATTAACTATTTATTTATAGGTGTGTTTAAGCATGTTTTAATGGCACAGCACAGTGCTCAGCAATGCTAACAGGTAGCCTAGTAGTATATGTGAAGGTATACTAGTTTTTGTAACATGCAACTAGCTACATGGGTAAAGTTACAGTCTTTTGTGTAGTAGATCCTGGGTTTGAGTCAGGCAGACTATGACTGCAAATGAAAGTAATATTTTCTTTAATTTTATGAAACTATTGTGAATTTTGGCACTGCTGCGCCGTGCTAAAAACTGCTCATTCATACTAAGCAGTGCATAAACATGTTAACAGCTACCAATGTCAGCGTGGTGCCAAGCCTCACTAAAACCATGGTTCTGTGAGTTTTTGCAATGCTTTGTTTTGCTTAGTGGTTTGCATGCTGCTAAGCAACACATGGTATTTTTTGAATGTTGTTGAATGATGTATAAGAGCGGGAAAACAGACATTAAACCCAATAGGCAGGAATTCTGCAACAGTCATTGGAGATCAATAAACTGCTGGTATAGCTGGCGGTGTTGGAAAAGGTGTGCACTTTTGGATGCAGAGGTGGGGGCATTCAGGAGTCCAGGGTCATGGTCGGGCTTCTTGCTAAAAACCATGAGCTCTGGCTAATGCAGGGCAGATTCCAGGGATCAGAGTGTAAGGTGGAGGCCTGGGACCGTTTGACCAGGGAACTCACCAGTGCTACTGGTATCCCCTGCACAGGTGAGTAGTGTCATCGCTATTATGATGACCTGAAAAGGAGAAAGAGGGTAACCCTGGACACCTGCATCCAGGAAGCTTGAGATGGGAATGCCCCACAAGTTTGTAAGTATGTCTTCCTCTGTCTAACCAAAATGCAAGCTGAACATCTGCAAAACTGGTAAGCATAATGGTGTCCTTCTCTTCCAACAGCTGCAGCTGAGAAGGCTCGCAATATTGTGCCCCATGCCGGGCGTCTGGCCATGTTGCACTGCGAGTGTAGTAAGTACAGATTTAGTATGCCAACTGTAGTGCAATAAGCAAGAAAGAGTAAAGCATTTAATGCAATAAAGTATACACAAGAAAAGCTGTACTGCAATAAATGGGCATGTAGAACTGTAGTGCAATAATTAGTAAATTAGAGCTGTAGAGCTGTAGTGCAATAAATAAATAATAAGAACTGTGTTTCAATAAAACAATAACAGTACCAATAACAGTAACAAAATATTGTTCAGCAGGATTGTGTTGTCAAAACCATTGCAGTAGAGCTGTATCCATTGATTGCCTGTGGTAAGGTTGCTGCAGTCATGTATAACACTGTAAAGCTGCAGCCAGCAATTCTAATGGCCTGCAAGCAATATTGCTTAACCCACAGTACTATCCAAGGCTGTCTCCAGGCCAATCTTGATCAAATAATGTTTTCTCTTCCTCAGACATCAGGTAATAAAGGTTTATGGGTGAGGTAACCCAGTCCATGGAGAGATATTGTGTGTAGACTTCACAGATATTTCAAACCAATAGCAATAAAATTTGTTCATTAGCATTGCTGATTCTAAAATGCACCTTTTTAATATAATGGTTGTATGGTTGTATTCCATGCATGTGGTTTCTACTGTCACTGCAGTCTAGTATAACACTGTAATAATACTAGAATGCCAGAGGAATTTCCTGTAACTTATATTGCTCAGTTCATAGTATAGTTCCAGGTGATCGCCAGTCAAGTATCAGTCACTGAATAGTCAGCATTAGTTCAGTATGTTAAATGTTTTGCTTGCAGTATGTTTTGCCATACACAGTCCTGGGTTCAAATCCTGCAGTATGTAGCACTAAATTTTCAGTATCAGTCACATAATACTCACATTTTCTCTCTCACCAGGAACACAACACATATATATATTCTGAAAGACTGCCTTCCAGACTATCTGCAAACATACAGAGCTGAGTATATATTTTTTGATTATAGAGTTTAATTGTTGCTTAGATCTCTGTTGAAACTGTTGTCTCTCTGTTCTGAGAGACTGATCTGCAAATATACAGAACTGAGTATATATTTTTTGGTTTTAGAGTTTGTACTGTTAGTTGTTGCTCAGATCTCTGTTGAAACTGCCCCCCCCCCCATATTTTCTGCTGTGCCTTCAGTTGGTATAACTGATTTTTACAGCTTGTGTGTTATCTCACTCAAGGATCACTTGCATAAAATTTGACCTGTTAGTAACAGCCTGCATTTAATTGCTGGAACATGTGTTCTGAGAGACTGCCTTCCAGGCTATCTGCAAATATACAGAGCTGAGAATATATTTTATTGGTTCTAGAGTTTATTTGTTGCTTAGATCTCTGTTGAAACTGTTGTCTCTCTGTTCTGAGAGACTGATCTGCAAATATACAGAGCTGAGTATATTTTTTTGGGTTTAGAGTTTGTACTGTTAGTTGTTGCTTAGATATCTGTTGAAACTGCCCCTCTTATTTTCTGCTGTGTCTTCAGTTGGTATAGCTGTTTTTTACAGCTTGTGTGTTATCTAACTCAAGGATTACTTGCATAAAATTTGACCTGTTAGTAACAGCCTGCATTTAATTGCTGGAACATGTGTCCTGAGAGACTGCCTTCCAGTCTATCTGCAAATATACAGAGATGCGTATATTTTGTTTTGGTTATAGAGTGTATTAATTGTTGATAAGATCTATGTTGAAACTGTTGTCTTCCTGTTCTGAGAGACTGATCTGCAAATATACAGAGCTGAGTATTTTTTTTTTGGTTTTAGAGTTTGTACTGTTAGTTGTTGCTTAGATCTCTGTTGAAACTGTTTTCCCCACCCGCACCCCTATTTTCTGCCATGTCTTCAGTTGGTATAACATTTTTTACAGCTTGTGTGTTATCTAACTCAAGGATCACTTGCATAAAATTTGATCTGTTAGTAACAGCCTGCATTTAATTGCTGGAACCTGTGTTCTGAGAGACTGCCTTTCAGACTATCTGCAAATATACAGAGCTGAGTATATTTTTTGGTTATAGAGTTTGTTAATTGTTGCTTAGATCTCTGCTGAAACTGTTGTCTCCCTGTTCTGAGAGACTGATCTGCAAATATGCAGAGCTGAATATATTTTTGTGGTTTTAGAGTTTGTACTGTTAGTTGTTGCTTAGATCTCTGTTGAAACTGCCCCCCCCATTTTCTGCTGTGTCTTCAGTTGGTATAACTGTTTTTTTACAGCTTGTGTGTTATCTAACTAAAGGATCACTTGCATAAAATTTGACCTGTTAGTAACAGCCTGGATTTAATTGCTGGAACCTGCGTTCTGAGAGACTGCCTTCCAGACTATCTGAAAATATACAGAGCTGAGTATTTTTTTTTTTTGGTTATAGAGTTTAATTGTTGCTTAGATCTCTGTTGAAACTGTTTTGTCCCACCCACCCTCCCTATTTTTGGTTTGTAGCTTAAATTTGGTGGCTTTTGCAGTTGCCCGCCCCACTGTAGATTTGATCTGGGACACTTCCCCAGTCTCATCTCTTTACCACATTCTACCTAATAAACTCTTTCTGCACTTGCTTTTAGTCCTTTTTAATTTAATTGCATTTTTTAAACTGTGTTTGGTCTAATATTGCTACATACTCAAGTATCCTAGCTTACACTGCATATGATTTGTTTTTACTACTGTTTTTGCTACTTTTCTGTAAAAAACAAAAAAAAAAACTTTAAGCCTGTTTCCTATCTTTCCTGTAACTAGTATTCCAGATACAGATTTGCTGTATCCAGGACTGTATGTAAGCTTCTGAGCCCCCCAAGCCTTTCTGTGTTGGAGGGAACCCTTCTAGCTTATCAGTGGGAGTTGTAAGCACTAGGTAACCTGTCTACCACATAAGGAGTGGTTCTGGCCCAGAAATTGTAGGTATTGGCCGTTTGGGAAATCTCTTCCATCTCTCTCAACTTTCTGATTTGAAAGCCTGCATTTGCACTTGTTTCTGTCCTGTAACTCATCTAGTGCAGATACAGATTCTTAGTTTTAACACTTAAATTTGCTAATTCATGCTCAGCACTTGTTCAGAACTTGTAAGCACTAAATAAGCTATTAATTACTATAGCACTCAATCTTCCTAATTACCTAGAGGAAAACAGTTTTTGTACTTACTTTTCTCACTTGCTTAGAGAAAAACAGCTCTTGTACTCACTTTCCTCACTTATCTAGAGGAAAATATTTTTTTTTATTCGGGCATGTCCAAGGGTCAGCTCCTAGTGTTCTCTCCTGTCTATCTGATGAATCTGGGCATCTTGAGGCAATGTAGAAATTGCCTCATGTACACACACAACCCTCTCCTCCTACCACCCAACACTACAACCTGTGAGAGATGCACTTATCTAGCCAAACTGGAGGTAAAGCTCTCTCCAACCAAGACTGAACTTGACAGTCATGAGGAGAAGGTAAACATTTGCACCACACTACACTCATTACATAGTCTCACTAAATCTACACCACGAAAATCCACACATAGTAACACAAAAACATTGGCGGAGGCTCTCAATAATAATCTGTCTAAGCAACAGAGACCTCCAAAGCAGAAACACAAGCAACCTCCATCCCCCAACACAAACCGAATGACACATAGCCCACAGACTCAGTGTGCCACTCAACCACAGCCAATAAGGCAAAACAACATACCCAACACACTAGTCATAGGTGACTCTATAGTCAGGCACACTGATGTCCCACTCACCAGGCTAAACAAGGAGAAGGTTACTGTCAGCTGCCTGTCGGGTGCCAGGATCTGCCACATAACACACACACTCAAGTCACTTCACAACAAGTACAAATATGACTCTGTCATTGTGTATGTTGGTGTGAATGACCTGAGATGTACCTCCCTGGACTACATGAAAAGTGACATGGAAGAGCTCTCTGATCTTGTAGCCAAGGCAGGTATGACCCTAGCCCTGAGTAGCATTCTGCCATCTCCCCGAATGATACCGCAGTACAAGGACAAAATGATTGACTTCAACAATTGGCCTAGCTTCTGGTGTCATTCTAAGGGGATCCAGTATCTGTCTGCTTGGGATGACATGGCCGACAGACCACGATGCTTTGCCACAGATGGCCTGCACCTGTCCCCCCTGGAATTCCGGATACTGGCTAAGGCTCTTGCTGCCCCTATAGTGCCTTTTTTAGGCAAGGTTCAAATAAGAAATTCACCACCATAACAGGAACAGTCAAGCAAAAACTGAGGGCAATGCTACTCAATGCTAGAAGTCTAAATCTCAAAATGCACTCACTTGAGGCACTCCTTAAAATGGAGAACATCGATATCTGTGCGGTGACTGAGACCTGGTTCAAGGCTCCAGAGAGCACACCTGCACTACCAAGCTATAACTCATACCACACTTTTCGGCCATGTAACCTGAACTGAAACACCAAAGGTGGAGGTGTGTCCATATTCATTAAGGATATCCACACCTCCAGGCTAGTTGCTCAGCATAATGCATCCGCGGTTATCCAAGTGCAACTAACTCTGGGCAAAACTGCAATCCAAATTGTAGCTTGCTACAGATCCCCCACCATGCCACAGGATTCCCACTCCTCTTTTCTTGATGTACTGGAAAATATTAGGGTTCAACCAAGCACCCTAATAATGGGCAACTTCAACTACCCCACCATTAACTGGGAAAACTACTTGTGTACCAACTCCTTAGCTCAATGCTTTCTGGAATTCATAAACTCCAATGCCCTGGATCAACTTATCCACACCCCCACCAGGGGTAACAATATCCTAGACCTAGTCATCACCAACATGAGTGACCGGTGTTCCACACCTGAAGTCAACTCCTCGTTGGTCCGATCCAACCATAAGCAAATCACCCTTGATATCTACATCCCACCCCCACCCCCCATTAAGGAAACCACAGTAATACATTTCTCCAAAGACAACTTCATGCTTCTTAAGTCAGACGTGGAGAACTTCATGACACCCATGCAGATGGACAATACAGTTACAACTTCTGAAACCTACACAAATGCACTCTATAAGCACTTACACAAGTGCATGGATCATGCTATCCCAAACAGAACTAAAACGCTATCCTCCAAAAAATGGAAGCCAATCTGGTGGTCCCCTGCCATAAACAAACTGTACAACAGAAGGAAGAAACTGCTGCAAAAGACAGTAAAATCCCATGAGTGGAGGAGCTCCCTGGACAGCCTCAGTAAGAAGCTGAGATGCCTTATAAGATCCTCCAAAGCTAGCTATGAAAACAAAATTGCCATTAATTCTAAGGACAACCACAAAGCATTCTATAGCTATGTCAAGCATCTCGATGGCAACACCCAGATCTGCTCTGAGTTACAGCACAAAGGCACAAAAATTATAGAACCAACTGATATTGCCAACATCCTGGCAGATAGGTTCAGTGCTAACTTTACCCCCCACCCCCTAAAGGACCTATATCTATACAGGAACAATGCAGAGTCCCTGTAATCACAACTACACAGGTAAAAGCTGCACTCTCTAAAGCCAAAAATACAGCATCCATGGGACCAGACAACATCCCAGGCTGCATTTTACACAAACTTCAGAATGAAGTCGCTCCCCACTTAAGCACCATGTTCAATAATAGCCTCGCATCAGGCTTGATGCCCACTGAATAGTGCACAACAACAGTTATCGCACTCCACAAAGGGGGAGCCACCACTGACCCCAGGAACTATCGACCTATTAGCTTGATGAGCCTGGTCGGCAAGGCCATGGAATGTATAATCATATAACTCATAAACAAAGACATTGGTAACCTCCAAACTCTGGATCCCACCCAGTTCGGGTTTATGAAAGGCAAATCATGACTCCTGAACCTAATCGACTTCTTTGAGGCAGTCACCAAAGCCGTAGATGAGGGTAAGGTGGTTCACACAGCCTATCTTGACCTCGCCAAGGCTTTCAACACCATCCCCCATTCTGGAATTATAACTAAACTCACTAAACTAGGTATAAATCCCTACATCACAAGATGGGTTGCCAACTGGCTTACTGACAGAACCCACACTGTAAACGTTGCAAACTCCAAATCTGACCTCAAAGCAGTGACAAGTGAAGTACCACATTGTTCCGTCCTGGGACCTCTCCTGTTTGGTATCTATTTCTCTGAAGTACAGGCTACCACAGAAGGCCTCTGGCTAATGAAATTTGCAGATGACTGCAAACTATGAGCCATAGTCAAGTCCCCAAATGATGTGGACATCCTACAGAAGGGCCTCACTGAGACAGATGCCTGGTATCAGTGCCATGGCCTCAAGCTCAATGCCAAAAATTGCGGTATCACCCCCTTTGGTAAAAATTCTATACCCATGAACTACCACATAGGCAACAATCTACTTAACACCGAATGTATGATAAGAGACCTTGGGACCCAGGTGGACAGTAGTCTCTCCTTTGATAGTCACATCGCCACAGTAGTCAGGAAGTCCTTCTACATGGCACACCTCATCATAAAAGGGTTCTCATCCAGGAAAAAAGAGGTCATTGTTCCCCTCTACTCGACACTCATTAGACCCATTATAGAGTACAATGCCCCTTTTGGAAAGTACCTCACAAGACATCTGCAGCAACTGTAAAGGCCACAGAAGTACCTCACAAAGAGGATTACTGGCCTCAAACAAATGCCCTACACTGACAGCCTCAAAAAACTCCAGATTTACTCCATAGCATATCGCTTACTCTGCCTAACATATAAAGCTATGTCAAACCAAGCTGTTGGACATGCTACACCTAAAGAAATCCCAATCCCTCCAAGCTACATGCTCTAGGGACCTAAACCTTGTCACTGCAATAAACAGGACATGCTGGAGGGATAGATTCCTGTCCCAGAGACTTCCCATACTCTAGAAGAGGCTACCCATCTATGTCAAGCAAAGTTCTTCATTAGCACTCTTCAAGAAAAATCTTGATGAGTGGATGTGAAATAGGAAATACACCTCAGGGATCACTTCTGTGTCTCTGCTCGACAGTGGCACAGGAAAATAACTTTCTTGGGTGGTGTAAGCCAGAGAACCTTGTTAGCTAGGCTTACGTAGGCTTTTTGGCTGATAGTCTAGTACCTACCTATGAACCTATGAACCTATGGGTGAGGTGGCCCATATAATGAACAGATATTGTGTTTAGATTTCACAGAACGCTAACATCAATACCAAGAATGTGTTCGTTAGCATTGTTGGCTCATAAATAAAGCTGTGTAATCCCAGTATGGTTTTATTCCTTGCATGTCTGTACTAAGTTGCTGCAGTCAATTATTACATTATTTGCAGATGTCCCCTGCAGTCACAGCTATTGCCTTCTACTCCCATACCTGTCAACTAGGGCATGTTGGCTGTCTAGATTACTTACTGTACACAAACATGCCTCTCAAGTATCATGATTTCTTGTAATGTAATTAAAACTACCTAATCCATCTGTCACATGATTAGCAGATAAATTATTACCTGGAATGCAATGTATTACTAAATCCATTTACAGAACACCTGGGTAGTTATATGTGAAGCTGTTCTGTATAGTGGTGTACCTGCATTTGTTATTGCCTGTACTGACCCAAGCTAACAGCTTGAGAGGTATGTACATGCTACATCAGTTATAGGTGAATTATAGTCACTGTACTCAATCCTGACTCTACACACCTGTAGAGTATTTCTTATCAGTGTTTTCAGGGATATAATCGGTACAGTGTTTTCAGGGATATAATCTGCAGTCTCAGTAATGGAATGTTTGTCTCTCTCTCTCTCCCCATCCCTTATCTTTAATTATGTATTACTGTTATTTATTTTATTTATTATTATGATTTAATATTAACATATTTTGTTAAACTAACTATATGTTGGAAAATGTGGTTGATTATTGTTATGTTTTATTATGATTTAATAACATATTTTGTTAAACTAACTATATTTTGGAACATGTAGTTGATTATGGTTATGTTTTATTATGATGTAATATTAACATATTTGGTAAACTAACTGTTTTGTTGGCCTTATGGTTTACTTCATACTGGCATGCTGTTAACATACTGACTGTTATGTTACATAATGTTGTGTTCCACATAATATACCTTAATATGTATTTGGATTAATAAATATGATGCTTCATTCTGTTGATACTAACAATGGTTTGGTTATTACTAACCTTAACATATTGCTATACCTCATTTACCACAGCACATCAAGGAAGGCTAGTTTCAGCTGACCCCCCTACCTTGCCTCAACCAGTTGTAGCACTGGGTCCCAGTACATCTTGGACCCAGACTGGTGGTGGCCCCTCTGCTGCCCCTGCCCCTCCTGTGGTGTCAGGAAGTACCTCATCATGGGATGGGGATGGGCCCTCATCTGGGTGCAGTGGCAGAAGGGGAGTTATCTCCCAGGCAGAGCTGCCGGTCTTGGTGTGTAGTACAGTGCACCATGGTATGACCACCACCTGTGCTGGATTGAGGGCATGCTGCCCAACCTGGTGGGGCAGCCTTGCCTTGGTTCCCAGCATCCAGCATAGGCAACCTCTGGGCAGTGATGGAGTAGTGCCTACAGTCCCATGGGTGGGGAGGTGAGTCATGCTGCTGCTGTCTGGAGGCACATAGAACTCGGATTCCAAAACACTCTCCCTATCCAAGGTGTTCACCTCCTCATGTGTCACACACTGCCCCTGTCTGCTGCCTTGTCTGTTTGCAAATGCATCCTCACCTACAAAACTTACCTCCCTCACACGTACCTATGTCCCTTCTCCAACATTCCACTCTCACCTTAAATAAATATGGGCACCTGTCCCAAAAACAAAATACCGTCCCATACATAGCTCTCCATTTTGCTCATGTGTCCACTGGACACATGTAATTCTGTTCAATTGGCTTAACAACACAGTTATGTTGTCCTCGCCCCTCTCTCTGGGGTTTGAGAATCCAAATTCATCCACAAATTCTGTCAAAGTGCACAGTTGTTGCTGTCCAAGAAATGGATAGCTATGGTTCTTTCCTACACCCTTCCTGCACATCTCTTCCTGCCTTTCACTACGTTTCTCCCCCTGCTTGCCCCGTTTCACCCCTTTCCTATCTCCCCTCTTTAATTTTCTTTATATTATTTTAGCATGGCATTGTGTGATGTGACATGTCCCGCAGCTTCACTAAGCCCATCTAAATAAAGCTATAATGACTATATGTGTTTCTAACATTGTAAGACACGTGTACAAAATAAACACGTCTGCCATGTTTTGAACCTGAGCCCATCACACCTGCAGCACACTGCATTAACCCACCACACATGCAACTCTTAATTAAAACAGGTGGTTTAATCAAATCATAATAATTGCCATTTGCAGTATTTAGGCATGTTTTAGTGGAGCTGTGCACTACTGTGCAGCACTGCACAAACTGGAATAAAAAGTAATGGAAAAATGGCAGTGCACCTTGGACTCTGGTGCAATAGTATACCACTAGACAGTCAAAGACATGATAATGGGTGTAAATGAAGCCTGTGATAGCAAGTAAATGTGCCCTTTGAGCAGCAGCATATAGAAAGTCACCTGCTAAGGCATTAATGGCAAAATGCATATGCAACTGGGACTCTGGTGCAGAAATACATCCATATAAAGCCATGCACATACTGATGGATATAGAAAATGTTTGTCACAGCTTGTATGTGTGCAAATATATCTTGCAAATACTCCTGCTGTAGAAGTGACTCAGTACCTCAGTCTGTTATATGCCTTGCATATAGTACATTTTGCCACACACAGTCCTGGGTTCAAATCCAGTGTTGTGTTGCATTTTAATTACATTATTATGAAGACAGCAATTAATGAATGACTCATGCACTCATTATCCACACAAAGCATTGCAAATTAAATAACTGCTTTTCAGTGCTGAAAGTCACAGGCCTGCAGATAGGGACACACTTCACATATACATATAATATTACTATATGTTGCCTAGTACTCTGTTATTGACACAGTTGTCTAACTTACCTTTAAACACATGCCATATTTGGACTGTAAAGGGTTCCCTCACCCTGTCTCTGCCTCTACAACAAGGCTGAGACAGCTGACACAGATACACCTACAGCTTGTTGTCCTACAAAGTGTTCACACTCTCTGCCTATGCCTATTATCTGTAGCAGCAGCTGTAGCCTGTAGTACACACAGCTCTATGTAAAGTTTTCTACTACAGACCTTTTCTACTACAGACCTACCCTCGGTGATGATGTAGTCTCCTCACCCCAGTAATGTCCATCTCAACAGCTAAGAAAGGGGCCCTATTCTACAGGAAGGCCTTATATATTGCACAATGGTTGCATGCCATTAGCTAATGATAGTGCAACTCAGCTGTTATGGCTGCAATTAGCATATCAGAGTCACAGATTGGTTTACAAAGAATTACCTGCAAACCTGAAGCATGTTAAAATGCATGGAGCTGGCTGTGGGCAAAGATTCTGCAGGAGACTTTCCTCACACAGAGCACAACTTTGTCAAACATTACTAGTAGCACATTTCAACAGATAGTACTGCACTCCACTAGGTATGTAATGTTATTTGTGTATAACAGGATGCAGATGGAAGGAAAGAGGTATGGAGAATAGGGATTACAGTAGTAAGCCTGTCTTAGACCTGTGGTAATGACATGTCATTGATACCATGCTGTCCTACACACACACAGGAGACATACAATATATCAGGGTTGCATTGTCTTTTGTCATTGTGGCACAATGGTGTTGTTGGACTGTCTCTATATAGTGGTTGAAATAGCACACTGCTATTTGTCTGGCACTGGTCTTATGACATTATTGGGTGGCTGGCCTTAGGGGACAAATCACAGTGGACTGGAGCATTGGGTGTATCATCATACAGCAGAATCTCTCATGGCACACAGGGAACTACCTCACTAGTGATACTATCTTTGTTGTATCCACACATGTAGTATGCTGTCACACTGTGGGGTATGACATGTGTGAACAAGCAGTGGATAGTGCTAGCCATTTTGTTCTTGCTGTAGCTGTACATAGTGGACATCCATGTGTTTGATTCTGTAATGTGTTTCCCTTTTGGTTTGTTTCAGGGCTAATGTATTGTAGACAGCATCCCCCTTCTCAGATGCGAAGAATGAACTAATACTTCAAGGACTATGGCAGCATCATCACATCCTCCTATCCAGGGGGAGGAACAACAGGGAAGAGTGAGCTCCATTGTGGACAGACCTTGTCTGGGATGTGAATGAGATTGGCCACCAAGACAGGAGAGCAGGTTGACACCATGCTACAGACATGGTGTATGCTGCATGATGAATGGCAACTGATGTAGCCAGGGATCATGCCATCACTGGTGGAGGGCCTGCAATGGAACAACCACTCATGGCCACTGAGGAATTCCTAGCAAACCTA
Organism: Protopterus annectens; assembly: GCF_019279795.1. NCBI lineage: Eukaryota > Metazoa > Chordata > Ceratodontiformes > Protopteridae > Protopterus > Protopterus annectens. The sequence continues at coordinate 485,826,497 of NC_056733.1, read as the reverse complement.
GGGACATACAACAGCTTTCGGGCATCCATCACACCATACATCGTGGAGGTGGGTGCCACAGTGTCCACAGCAGAGAACCTTGCAGGAAAGCTTATTGTGATCACCATTGTAATATTGTAGCAGTCATCCTGTCAGGCTGTACATACCTTTATGTGAGTGTCAAGTCTTTGTGCTGTGTGTGGGGGGCTAAGCTTAGTTGTACACTCACACTCAGAATGTTACCAATACATCAAGTAACACAGTAGCTACTGTACATTTGAGATATATGCAGGTATTACCTTGTTGTGCTGCACCATGCGGTGGTCCTAAAATTACCTCACCCTCACCTTCTTACAGGTTGGTTAGGAGTTGTCCAAGGCCGTGGTCCTGCTCCTGGTAACTTGATACTGTTTTCTTATGAAACATCTATATGCTATTAAGGTTAAGGGCTAGGATAATTCCTTATGTACACTTAATGTTGTGTGTAACCAGAGTAGGATATTTGTATGTTCCAGTCAGGAACAGTTTCCTAAGTTTCCTAGAGTGGGTAATCACAGGAGTGTAGTTGAATGAGCAGAAACACTTTTGCAGTTATAGCTCAGAGTGCATAAGCCTTGTGGTGTACATGAGACAATTAATACAATATGCCTTTTCATAACCGAAAGGTCGATGGTACATACCTTAGGCACTGAGACTTGTATTTGTACATATTTGTTAAGATAGGTATATTGGGTTTTATGTGTTGTTTTATCAGGTATAGTGCCATATTGCATACCTAAAAGGTACATTGTAGTGGTCAAGTGTCACGTGATGTAACTGACATGCTTGTTATAAAGGCCTTGACTGAAATGTATATTTTACTGTGAGGAAGTCTGTTGTGCATGGAAGCAGAGATGAGAAGATGTGAGACTGGTAATGCATTTATAGATCCTCATTATTATGACTCTGTGGGTTTTTCATATATAATAGTGCAGATAGTAATGTACTGCTTTTGTCTTTGTTTCCACAAGTGACTGGGGGTTGGGGCCTCTCCCCCACACAACCTGATGTCAGTGTCCCTTTAGACTCTGATGATGATGTTGGCCACAGTGAGGCACAGGTGGGGCTTGTTGGGGGCTGAATCTGTCCCAGAGGTTGACATCCCTCTTCTGCCCCCATTGTCACTGCACACAGTCAGTATGCCCATGCATACCCAGTCCCCACAGGCCTCAACTATTAGACAATCAAAGGGTGGAGACATTGAACAGGCCAGTGTGGCGACTATGGCTTCAGTGAGTGTAGACACTGGCCATCACCAGACAACTGGCCATGTTCCATACTGGTGGATTGACAAGGGTACTCATAGAAGGACTGCTGTCCATCCACCACCTGTTGCAGTTTCACATCATGGGTTACTCAGCCTATGTTTCAGGACATCATGGAGGCACAGGGACATTTTGAATGGAACATCAGATGTATGCTTAGCGTAATGGATGCAGCACAGTCTGACATCCATGACTGCCTCCACTGAATTGGGGACACCCTGGATCAGTTCACTGATGCAGTGGACAGATGGTGGACTGAGACAATGTCTGTCTTGGAACACACATTGTCTGTGCTGGAACGCGTGGTTGGAGTTGGGCTTCGGACCTGAGGACCTAGGTCAGCAATTCCATCTGCTGAGATTCCATGCAGCAGTGCACAGTTATGCTCCCATAGTGGCAATACATCAAGTGTTACAGATGGAGTGTGCTGTCCACACCATGACATGGCAGGCCATGGGCACATGGTCTTGGGTGGCCCTGTAGGGTGCACAGTCCAAGCAGACAGCAGTCACTGTCAGGTATTAGCACCACATCTGACCTTGGGTATGGTGGTGCCAGTGCAATTCCTGGCAGAGCCAGTTCCCATTTTTGGGGCCTGAGATGGTGAACTGTCAAGTCTACCATGTACAGTCCAAAGCTGTCCAGCATACACACATGTAGGACTATGCACTGAGCTTGACTGTGTACATGCATACTCTCACACATCACTGTCACATGCAAGTCACCTACAGACATACATGGCACCTCTCCATGGTCCAACTAGCACATTCCCCTTCCTGACTCAGACACATGCAGTCAACCGTTTAGGATATCCTAGGCCTCCAGCACTCCAAACATCACCCTGTGCAAGTGATGATACCTGTGCCACATCCCTGTCATCCTTCCCATCAATGCAGGGGAATGAAGCTGTGTGTCTGATGCACAGGGTAACTATATTACTTGACAAGAATTTGTTTAATGCAGCATTGTTTTGCCATGCCACTTGCAGTGGTTACCAACATACACTGTATGCTGGCATGTATCATGAGTATGCAACATACTTTTGCGGAGCTTATGTTGTATGATGTTGTACTGGAGGTATTGTTACACAATGATACGTATGTCACAGACCTGTTGATATTTTTCTTTCAGGAGTCTGGGGATAACCTATGAACACATGGTGGCAGTGAAGTGGCACAGCATAACATGTCAGCACATCAGAAATATATCTTCAGTAAGGTACAGCAGTATAAATGCATGGCTCCATAGGTTCACATCTGTATGACAGTCTACCAGGGACAATGGCGGTGGGCAGCATACTCATGCATTCATAATTTGTGATAAGGTCTGCTACAGGGCAAGGTGTGACCTTGCTGGAGTGCATATGCTGCCTATCTGTAGGGAGCATAGTAGATGGGTGACTCACTGTAAGGACATTAACCTACTATGTGACGTTAGTACTTCATGCTTGTGGGAGACATTTGTCTAGCAGATATAAACAGACCCTTGAAACAGACCCTGCCTAGTGGTACACAGAGCACCTCAGTGCACCTCAGCACATGCTATCTGTTTGACGGGCTGGGTGGCCATCATTTCAACACACGGCATCTGCCTGAGTCTCTCTTGGACTGGGGCAATATGTGCTGGTCCTGTACCAAAGGGAATACAGGTGTCTCTGATTGTGAGGGCTATATGGCCATTATGCTAGTTAAGTTCACATGTCCTATGGCTTCATAACACAATGTATACTGCTGTAACAGCCTCACACACAAACATGGCCACACTCAGGCTAGCACCACTCCCACTCACTGCATACAAGACACACAAAGGCACACACATACAGCAAACATGCTGTATGTAGATTAGAATACTTGCCTAGGTACTGGTACACACTACAGACCACAGTACCCATTCCAGCAACACAACTCATGTCTGCTAGTACTATCAGTTTAGATCATATAATGCTTGTTGATATCAGCAAGCCTTGTTGGGGTCATTCACTTGGGGGTCATATCACCAACTACAAATAAAATTATGCAAAACCCTAACTATGTCTAAGTTGCAAAGGTTATCATATGTATTCCATATGGATATACACATGCACCATGTAGGGCAGACTGAGATTAGAGGTTCTACCTATCTACGCTTATACACTATAGATCACAGTACTTATTGCATGTTCCATGGCTTATGTTTGATACTACATTGCTAGCTGCTAGTCTTAAGGTGTCTGGCATTAGCAGGCCTTAGAGAAAAGGGCATTTTTGTTGCCAGAAGCAAGTCATGGGCCCAGAAAGTACATAACCATTGCTGCTGGATAGCCCATGAGGGTATGTCCATTGTTTTTCAAGGGTATACACACAAATGCACATGCACACACACACAAACACACACACACACACACACACACACACACACACACACACACACACACACACACACACCAAGTGGGCTGCAGTGAGATTAGAACCCCTATCTATCTTGGCTATAGATTACAGTACTTATTGCATGCACCATAGGTGTATTTATTTACATTTGTTTACAGGGTTGTGTCTGACCTGGCTGGTAGCCCATTTTCAGTGGAGACCTGGGGAGAAAATCTCCACAAATGCAATACAATTTAAACAATTAAAACAGTACAAAATTTACAATACTAGGATTTGAGTAATACCTTATATAACCATCAAAATGAAACTTGCTAAAATAATGCACAATAAGGAACCAAGTGAAAATCTAAATTACAGATTCTTTGGATGAAATTACAAATAATATGAAGCAGACAGAGAGCATGCAACTAGACAGTATTAAGAGACATTATAGTGTGTGGAAAGTTTGGAGACAAAAGTTGTCATAAGTAAAGAAAACTAAATCAGCAGAGAGTAGACAGTCATTAATACCAAGAAGAAAATAGCTATGAACTGTATAAAGGCGAAAGCGAGAAGGTGATGAGTGTTAGGAGAGAGGAAATTATCCAGGAGAGCAACAGGGGCAGACCCAATTGTTTTTAAGATATTCTTTTATTTTTGATTTAAAAGAAGAATAGGAGGGAGTGGTTTGTATGTTTAGTGGAAGAGAATTCCAGAACCTAGCAATTTTTTTTGAGAAGACTGAGTCCCCATGGTAGTTATGAGACTTGTAGCAGTGGTCTGTCAGAAGACCTGAGGGAGCTTCTGTTGACATGTAGTTGGACCAGGGTAGAAATTGTGGGGCAATGATTGGGATTGTGAATGATTTTGTGGGTGAGGGTAAGTTGGTTTAATGTTAACAGGTTGGGGAGTTCCAGCCACCTTGTTGTTGAAGAGTAGTACAATGATGGTCTTTATGGGGGAGATCGGTGGCAAACCTAGCTATTTTGTTGTAGCAGAACTTTAGGTTTTGAAGGTTGGCCTTGCGTAAGTTGGTGAAATTGTCTGAGCAGTATAGGAGAGTAAATTGAAGCTGAAAAATAGCTGTGGCTAGCCTGGCTTGTGGTGTTAGATAAGGTTTTACTCTATAGAGAGCACTGAATTTAGCATGGACTTTTTTGATTGTTTGGGAAATATGAATATCACATTTTAGCCATTCATCTACCGTAATACCTAGTAGTCTGGCCTGGTTAGTAGGCTCAATTTTGGTATCATTGGTGGATTGAATAGAGAGGGGTAGAGAGCTGTACTTCGTAGATTTATTTGTGAATATAATTAACTTAGTCTTATTTGGGTTAAGAATGAGTTGGTGTTTTGAAAGGTAAAATTCAATTTCCTGAAATGCCTTTTGCATATTATCTTGGAGTTCTAGTGGGGAAGGGGGTGAAAGGATAAGAGACATATCATCAGTGTACTGTATGCTTGAGGCAAGCTGGGTTGCAGAAATTAGTTTATTTGTAAAGATGATACAGAGACGGGGCCCAGTATGGCCCCTTTGGGTACACCAGTGTATACAGGCAGGAGAGGGGAAAATTGTGCTCCCATGTAGTAGCCTGTTGCTGGTTAGGTAGGTAACTGTGTGTTATAGAAATCTTGAGATACCACCATTACTTTAATCTTCCCTGAGCAGCATGTGTATACAATCTTTTATGTGATGGCTAGTGACTGAAAATATGAATATAAAGCTGCATGGAAATATGATGTCTGGCTAAAGGGCATCAGCCAAGATAAGATAATGCTTATGAATAATTCATCTGTTTATCAAGGCATAATTATTAATATAAATAAATATTTGTATTGAAATAATTCCTCTAATAATCAAATGTCAGACAACAGATGCAAACTAGCTATAAGAGTTTGCAGTAGGGTTTTTTAGAATTGTCAGCTCAGCCTGCTATTAGGATAAAGCTGGAATAAAAAGGTCACAACAGCCTGAAACAAGGGTCACACACTGACACTCACTGATGTATTGTAACAGCAGGAATGGCTCTTCTGTTAGAAGTTGTATAAAACATGTATTAATCAGTACTTTTCTAATTCTATCAAACATTCCTAAACTATATGTGTAAAGAATGCAAATAATGTAAAATACATGATTTGTAAAATGTACTTACATTCCATAAGCATCAAAGAATCAGGAAATGTATATTGTTGTATTTCACACATTATCTATAGAATGAATGACAGGAGCAGATGTTGTGCCTTGCATATACATGCTGCAAAGCTGCAGACTTTATATGAGGTTATTATTAAGCTTTTGTATTGTACTACTTTGTAAGTTGCAAACTTTCATTAGTTCTGAATTATTCAACAACAGTAATAATGTAAATATGAACTGCAGCTGTAACAATAATAAATAGTCTTTCACATTAGAAGTGTTGTGATAGACAATTAAGCAGTAAGAACATATGATGATAAAGCAAGCTGAAGAAAGGATTGCTGTCTCTGTACTTGTTACTAAAAAGGGAAGAAACCTGTTATAGTAGTAACTTTTAAAATAGCCTGCTCCCAAGCAATTTTAAATGGATGTATAACCTGATATGGACACAGTGTATGTTGGGCAGACTGAGATTAGAACCTCTATCTATCTACACTTATACACTATAGATCACAGTACTTATTGCATGTTCCATGGCTTATGTTTGATACTACATTGCTAGCTGCTAGTCTTAAAGTGTCTGACATTAGCAGGCCTTAGAGAAAAGGGCATTTTTGATGCCAGCAGCAAGTCATGGGCCCAGAAAGTACATATCCATTGCTGCTGGATAGCCCATGAGGGTATGTCCATTGTTCTGCAAGGGTATAAACACAAACGCACATGCGCACACACACACACACACACACACACACACACACACACACACACACACACACACACACACACACACACACACCAAGTGGGCAGCACTGAGATTAGAACCTCTATCTATCTTGGCTATAGATTACAGTACTTATTGCATGCACCATAGGTTTATTTATTTATTTATTTATTTATTTACATTTGTTTACTGGGTTGTGTCCAACCTGGCTGGTAGTCCATTTTCAGTGGAGACCTGGGGAGAAATGCTCCACAAATACAATACAATTTAAACAATTAAAACAGTACAGAATGTACAATATTAGGATTTGAGTAATACCTTATATAACCATCAAAGTGAAACTAGCTAAAAATAATGCACAATAAGGAACCAAGTGAAAACCTAAATTACAGATTATTTGTATGAAATTAGTAATAATATGAAGCAGACAGAGAACATGCAACTAGACAGTATTAAGAGACATTATAGTTTGTGGAAAGTTTGGAGACAAAAGTTGTCATAAGTAAAGAAAAATAAATCAGCAGAGAGTAGACAGTCATTAATACCAGGAAGAACATAGCTATGAACTGTATAAAGGAGAAAGCAAGGAGGTGATGAGTGTTAGGAGAGAGGAAATTATCCAGCAGAGCAACAGGGGCAGACCCAATTGTTTTTAAGATATTCTTTTATTTTTGATTTAAAAGAAGAATAGGAGGGAGTGGTTTGTATGTTTAGTGGAAGAGAATTCCAGAACCTAGCAATTTTTTTTGAGAAGACGGAGTCCCCATGGTAGTTATGAGACTTGTAGCAGTGGTCTATCAGAAGACCTGAGGGAGTTTCTGTTGACATGTAGTTGGACCAGGGTAGAAATTGTGGGGCAATGATTGGGATTGTGAATGATTTTGTGGGTGAGGGTAAGTTGATTTAATGTTAACAGGTTGGGGGAGTTCCAGCCACCTTGTTGTTGAAGAGTAGTACAATGATGGTCTTTATGGGGGAGATTGGTGGCAAACCTAGCTATTTTGTTGTAGCAGACCCTCTAGGTTTTGAAGGTTGGCCTTGCGTAAGTTGGTGAAATTGTCTGAGCAGTATAGGAGAGTAAATTGAAGCTGAAAAATAGCTGTGGCTAACCTGGCTTGTGGTGTTAGATAAGGTTTTACTCTATAGAGAGCACTGAATTTAGCATGGACTTTTTTGATTGTTTGGGAAATATGAATATCAAATTTTAGCCATTCATCTACTGTAACACCTAGGAGTCTGGCCTGGTTAGTAGGCTTAATTTTGGTATCATTGGTGGATTGAATAGAGAGGGGTAGAGAGCTGTATGTGGTAGATTTATTTGTGAATCTAATTAACTTAGTCTAATTTGGGTTAAAAATGAGTTGGTGTTTTGAAAGGTAAAATTCAATTTCCTGAAATGCTTTTTGCATTATATTTTGGAGTTCTAGTGGGGAAGGGGCTGAAAGGATAAGAGACATGTCATCAGCGTACTGTATGATTGAGGCAAGTTGGGTTGCAGAAATTAGGTTATTTGTAAAGATGATAAAGAGAGGGGGCCCAGTATGGCCCCTTTGGGTACACCAGCGTATACAGGCAGGAGAGGGGAAAATTGTGCTCCCATGTAGTAGCCTGTTGCCGGTTAGGTAGGTAACTGTGTGTTATAGAAATCTTGAGATACCAGCATTACTTTAATCTTCCTTGAGCAGCATGTTATACAATCTTTTATGTGAAGGCCAGTGACTGAAAACATGAATACAAACTTGCATGGAAATGTAATGTCTGGCTAAATGGCATCAGCCAAGATAAGATAATGCTTATGAATAATTCATCTCTTATCAAGGCATAATTATTAATATAAATGAATATTTGTATTGAAATAATTCCTTTAATAATCAAATGTCAGACAACAGATGCAAACTAGCTATAAGAGTTTGCAGTGGGTTTTTTTTAGAATTGTCAGCTCAGCCTGCTATTAGTATAAAGCTAGAAGGAAAAGGTCACAGCAACCTGAAACAAGGGTCACACACTGTCACACACTGATGTATTGTAACAGCAGGAATGTCTCTTCTGTTAGAAGTTGTATAAAACATGTATTAATCAGTACTTTTTTATTTCTATCAAACATTCCTAAACTATATGTGTAAAGAATGTAAATAATGTAAAATACAGGATTTGTAAAATGTACTTACATGCCATAAGCATCAAAGAATCATGAAATGTATATTGTTCTTTTTCACACCTGATCTATAGAATGAATGACAGGAGCAGATGTTGTGCCTTGCATATACATGCTGCAGACTTTATATGAGGTTTTTATTAAGCTTTTGTATTGTACTACTTTGTAAGTTGCAAACTTTCATTAGTTCTGAATTATTCAACAACAGTAATAATGTAAGTATGAACTGCAGCTGTAACAATAATAAATGGTCTTTCTCATTAGAAATGTTATGATAGACAATTAAGCAGTAGGAACATATGATGATAAAGCAAGCTGAAGAAAGGAATGCTGTCTCTGTACTTGTCACTAAAAAAGGAAGAAACCTCTTATAGTGGTAACTTTTAAAATAGCCTGCTCACAAGCAATTTTAAATGGATGTATAACCTAATTTTGACACAGTATATGTCTAAAGAAACAGGGCTGTATCTTTCAAGATTGTATAAAAACCCTGTCCTCATCTGTAATATTTGTCAGTCAGTAAATCAAACTAGCTAGTCAAGGACTAATAAAAACTGTTCTGACCCTGAGATGCCTTGCTTTGCTGATCATTTATTATTCTTGTTCTTCTAACTGCCTGTATTTTTTCCTCATAGGTGCAGTGCTTGTAGATATGTTTACACTGTGAAACCATGTTAGGGTTGATGGACTGAAAATGTATGTGGCAGGTATGTTAAGAAGTAGTTGGTTACAGATGGTATCAAAAGCTTTTGACATGTCCAGGAAAATTGCAGAGACTAGTTGTCCATTGTTCAGTAGGTGGTGAATGGTATTTCTGAAAGCTATTAAGGCAGGGTTAGAACCATGCTTGGGTCAGAAACCATGCTGGGTGTCTGCTAGCAGGTTGAGATAAGGTGATTTAGGAGTTGTTGCTGAATACAATTCTCAAGGATTTTAGCTATGGGAGGAAGGATTTAAATGGGATAGTAGTTAGCAATGTCTCTAGAGAGACCACCTTTCTGAAGGGGAATGATGTGAGAGATTTTCCAAAGGTGAGGCACATATTGTTAGGAGATAGAATGACTGATTAGTATAGAGATAGGATAGGCTATAGATGAGACTACAATTTTTAGGAATTCATTAGGTAGCTGGTCATCAGCAAGGCAGCAGGGTTTTAGTTTGCTTAGGAGATTTCTAATGTAGGACATTTGAATAGGTTTAAATTAAAAGGATTTTGTTGTACTAGATGCAAGGGAGGGGATTGAGAATAGTAGGTGATGATGGCTTTCTAGGAGGCAGGAGATAGAGTTAATAAAGTATGAGTTGAACTGTGAGGCTAAGGGTTTGGAGGTATTGGATTTGGAAGGAGAAGGGGTGGGGGTTCCCATGGTTAAGCAGGTAGTTGATTGTCAGAATTTTTGTGGGTTGTGAATGTACTTTTGCTGAGAGATTTGGAAGTAGTAATTTTATAATTCTTGATTTTTTTCTTAGTTTGGTTTCTTAGTTGGTGGTAAGTGATGAGATTGGTTTAGTTTTTGGATGATTGGTATAGGGCTCTGTCTTTATCTCTCTGTTTAATTAGTAGTTTGGTATCAGGAAACAGCCATGGTAGTTGCTTTCACTTGGTGTGTATTTTCTGGTGGGAGCAAGTGTAATTAGGATGTCAAGGAATTTGTTGTTAAAGAATTCCACTGTAAGGTCCAGCTGTAGATTTTTGAATGGCAACCAATCGCAATGTTGAAGTAATTGATTAAATAGATCTGGGGAGATGTGGTTCTTACTACAGATTTATTTATAAGGAGTGTGGGACTGAGTTAGAGTATTTTTCCTTAGCAGAAATGTAGGGGTATGGTTACTAAGGGTAATTGGTAGACAGCCAAATTGGTGACTCAGGGTTGGCTTATTAGTTAATATCCAGTCCAGCAGTGACAGTTTTTTATCGTGGTTTATCAATGCGAGTGGAACCATTTATAATTTGGGAGAAATTATGAAGGTTAATGAAATTGGTAGGGCTGTTTGAGGAGCAGAAGAGGCAGCCAAGATTAAAATCTTCTAAGATGATAGTTTCTTGACTGAATATGCAGCTAGACCAAGCGAGGAGAAGATCTATGCTGTGAAAATTGTTTCCAGGGGGCAGACAGGCAGCAATAATAATTATAGATGTGTGGGGATTTATTTACAGCCAGGTGATGAGGATTTCTGCATTGGGGACATCTGTTGATATACAGTCTAGTTTTTCTATTTTTAGGGAGTCTTTAAACATAACAGCTACACCACCACCTCTTTTCCTTAGTCTATATTGTCTAATAATATTATAACTGTTGTATGTAATTTCAGGTCTTTGATGTGGGGTTTTAACCAAGTTTCTGCAATGACAACTATGCCCGGAGAGTATGTGGCCAGGATAGCATGAAATTCAGTGAGTTTGTTTACAATGCTACTGAGATTGAAATTGGTTATTAGTAGGTCAGAACTGGAAGTATTTGGTAGGGAGGTATGTACCTTGGAATCAGAGAGATTTTAGTTAGGAGAGTTTGGGTGGTGCAGTTGAGTTGGGGGCAAACCATTGGGTTGGGATGGATGCCAGCCTGTAATTTAATATGTGTAAAGGAGTCAGGTAGTAGGTTTTTTTAGTTTGGTGATAGCCAGATGGAACCTGAGAGTGGGAGGCTGAGGTTGTGAGGAATGTATGTATTTGAAAGTGAATAGGAGAGAATTGGGAATGCTCTAAAGTTGTAGGCATATGTAGCTATAGGGTATAAGTGGTTGTTGGTGAGTAGTATGTGTTTGTGCAGGGGGGTGTTGGTTATATATATTGTAATTGTGGAGGTCAGAAGCATTATAGGTTAGGTAGAGAAGGCATAGTAGAACAGAGTGGAAGTAAAGTGAGAAATGGTATTGCATATTTGGAGTATGTATAGTGAGAAAAAGATTAAGGAGTAGTGTTGTGCAGAAAGTGGGGAGAGATGGCAGCTATAGTTTTTAGAGTAGGTTGAGATAGGGAGGTGGAGAAAGTAGATACATGAAGTGGTGAGAGGGGTAAGGGGGTGGGGAGAAAGAAATTGATTAGAGTAAGCAGGAAAGGGTGTGGCTTATGTGACTAAAAACCTAAATAAGGGGGGTGGATAGGAATTGGGGAGGGTAAGGGAGTGGAGTGAGCCCGAGAGTAGCGAGGGTAAACAGAGCAGATTGGAATCTCACTGGCCGAAAAGACCGCAAGGAAAAACAATCAGCTACTGTTGCAGGCAACAAGTCTAAGCCTGAAAATAGGTTAGCATCTAACTGCTGTTACAGAACTTTGCACATACGTTCACTAGGTATTTTAGGCAATGAAAATCACTACAAAAATAGAAAAGATAGAGTCTGAGGATGTAGAGTAGTTATTTCTGGGAGTCAGGAATTACTGCAATTACTGGCAAACAATTGGACTAATGCAACTAACAAAAAATGGAGAAGAAAGATTTAAAGATGTATAGTAGTTAATTTTGGGAGATGGGAAAATACTGCAATTATTGGCAATGAAATTGTCTAAGTTAATCTAACAAAAATTAGGGAAGAAAGATTTGTAGGTTCAGAGTATTTACCTTTGTAGATGGGAAATTACTGCCAGCGATCCTGTTGGTGAATGAGCCACTGAAACAGTTTGTACTGGTAAACACAGAATAAAAATATAGGGTTTAGGTACTAAAAGTACAGAAATATGGAAATGACATACACACCAATGAATAATAGAGTCTCAATGTCTGTTTGCTGGGTCAATTACTTTTTGGAGTTGTTTGCACTTCTGTTTCAGAAGGGAGCAGAGAACCACAGTTGGGATGAGCAGTCAGAAGGGTACTGCAAGGAAGAAGAGAAAAGGGAAAACAGTTAAATGAATATTAAAATATTCAGAGGGACAATAGAAGAGAAAAAATGATGTGCAATGGAATGGTGTTAGAGAGGGAGGGGGATTTAAGGAGATCCTAGTATAAGAAGAGTAACAAAAGAACCAAAAAATGCAGTCTATCAAATGTAACAAGCTACAGTAAATACAGTTAACATTTACAAATAAATTGAACCTTTCTACTTGTAGGCTGCATAGACAGTGAAGGCTGCTTTGAATGTTACATTAAATATCGCATTTGCTAAGGAAGGGAACTCGCACTGTGAGAAACTGCCTTATCTATTCAGCTACAACATTAAATACCACTGAAATTAAATACTGCAGCTATTACCATTTAAGAATACAACAGAGAGATAAGCATTTAAAAATACATGCGCAAAACCAAAAGACAACTTTGATGTACTATTACAAGTTACTTCATTAATTCTGTTGTATATGTGATTGCAGGCAAAGTACTTGTGCATTACACAGGCGAGGCTTGTGTTGAACAGCATCTGTGGCCTGCAGAGTGATATTGGTTTGTATTGTTATCTGCATCTGGTATCTTAGTAGTGAGATAACTGTTGTTATCCTAATTATGTGTGTACAGTTACCAGTATGGCCATATGTGGCTGCTTGAAGTTAGATAGCTGACCCTGTGGGCAGGGACAATGTGCCCTGTCCGTGTGTGCATTAACACCACTATACATTACACCACTTGCTCACCTGTGTCTATCTATACGGTGACATCCATCAGGAATAGGGGTCTGTTGGTAAGTGGATTATGTACTGTTATGCCCTTAGCTTGGATCCTTTGAGCAACATTATGGCTGTGTGATAGTGCAGTTTACTCACCATTATTAGGGTATGTTGGACAATGCAGACACCCACACACATATTTCTGTATATAACAGGGATTTATATATAAATGTAGCTGTGTGTGTGTGTGTCTGTATGATACGTGTATGTGTTATGTAGATATATGGGGGAGTCTATGTATCATTTTAATATATATATATATATATATATATATATATATATATATATATATATATATATATATCAATTTGACACTACATAGTGATAGATATACTATGCATGTGAGAGAGAGTGATACTGAAAGAAGGGTATGTATATGTATATGTCTGTATGTATAGACATTTGCACATAACAGGCCATTCTAATGAAGGGCTAACAGAATTGTGTTCATTTTTACTAAGTGTACGGACATTCCCAGTGGGACTGTCAGTACTTATAATGTGACTCCAGGCTATACCTACTTGTATTCCAGTCCAAGATTTTGTATGTTACAGACATTAACATCCACCCCTGTTTCTGCAGTACTGCATTTCACTCAAAATGTCCACAGCATTACCCAGCTGTCTACTGTACTAAATATGTGACTGAGGATGGCAATATTGCACCATAAGCAGACTGACAGTTTGCATACCTCTCAACTGATTTTCAGAGAATGTACAGAGTTTTGCCTCATATGTTTGGTCTGTTCCTCACACATTTGTGGTCTTCTGATGCTTTATTGAATGTTGACATCAATACATTCTACTAACTACAAACAATTGTTTGTCAGACTTTATATCCATCAGAAAATATGTACTACTGCAACACCTTTAATTCCAAAAACTATCTAGGTTTATGTGACCAGTATTTAAACTCTGTCCCTATCCTTTGTCCCCCCAATCTTTCTGGCTTTGTCCAGATTTCTTGCACCAAGAAGTTGGGAGGTATGATATTCTGTGAAAACACCAGCATACTACTATCTCACAAGCAAAAGATGTGAGTTAATTCCAGATTAGAACCATCAATGCCATCACCCATGCTAGCTTCCCTAGTCCACTGAGACACACAGTTCATTAGACAGAGAGGGGTCATTCATCGCACAATCGACAGCATACATATGTACATTGTTATCTTGCATGAATAGAGACATACAATGTGTGAGCACTATCTGTGTTACAGGCCTGAGATTGTCTGGTCCACTGATATTCCATAGCTGATTTTCTGTTAAAGCAGTTATATGGGTATGCTGATGTGTTTGGGTTGGGGGGACAATAATACATGATCAGCTTGGGTAGACAGTACTCCAAATATCATGTGTGCCCACTGTTTAACATCTCCCTTGCCTGATGTGGTGAATATTTCAACCATGAGGCCTAGTGAAAATTAAGAAACACATACTACTGGACTGGGTATCAGTTGTCCCATGTGGATGCTAACTCTGACCAAATAGCCCACTATATTTTCTTTCATAACAGTAGCAGAGCCATACATACAATACCTTATTATAGTAATCCTGACAATTAGCGCGTGGGTTAGAGACTTACCTTGATAATGCAGCAGCTGACAGAACTGTAGCTCAGGGCTGACTCTGTGTGATGCAAGCAGTACACAGCCAATACATGGATAGGTACAGGTTGTGTGGATTGCCTGGCATCAGCTATTTTAATATATGTATGTGAGTAGGAGTAAAGTGTCAGTCCCTAGGGCACTAGGTTGTCAGTGAATGTACTTTGCGTTATCTCTTAGCCAATGCCAAGGCATACTGGACATGCTTACATCTGCCTACAGGGACATCATCAGGGGGCTCCTCCTCCAAGTCTTCCTGTGAATGTAGCTGTGGTGATCTAGGCACTGGTGGGGGGGCTGTATATCCCTTCGCTATGCTGATCTTTCTGCAGATGCTTCCACAGGATCATATTGTGCAGCATGGCACAGACTGTGAACATATGTTCACATGTGACTGGAGAGTACTGCAGGGCTCTTCCAGATACATTGAGGCACTGGAAGCATGACTTCAGCAACCGAAATGCATGCTTTATGATGTTCCTAGTTTGTGAATGTGCCTCATTATGGCATTCTTCCACGGGTGTGTGTGTGAATTTCTGATGGGGGTCATCATCCACAGTTCCAGTGCATATCCAGCATCCTCCAGTAAATGGCTATGTGGAATGTCCCCCCTAGCAAACATCTGGTACAGCTGTGATGCATGCCAGATATGTAAATCATGGTAGCTGCCAGGGCTGCCAGCACACACATTCACGATAAGGCTCTGGGCATTGCACACGACCTGCTAGTTGATGGAGTGGTACTCCTTGTGGTTAATGTAGATTCTACCCTTCTCACCAAGTGGTGCCATCATGTGTACATGAATGTAATCTATGGCACCCAGTCCTCAGGGTAGTGTGCTACACAGCAGAAGTGTTGCATATTGCTGGCCCTCGCCTCAGGGTTAGGGGGAAATATATGTGCTTACTGGCATGTGGTAGCATCGCGTCCAGGAACTGCTGCAGTACCCTGGATGCTGTTGCCTGTGAGAACCCCATTATCTCCCCAGTTGGCATTTGGAAGGTGCCTGTGGCTATTATCCTAAGAGTTACACATACCATTGTTTCCACGGGTTCATATTTTAACACCGAATGCTGAAAAGAGCGAACGGTGTTACATTGACACATATTCAGCAAATGCTGAAAATGATGAAACCACAGAACAGTGATTTCTTTCCTATGGAAAGAAATCGCTGTTCCAACCCCCCGCCAAAAAAAACATTAAATACTTCCAAACACATACACACATACCCTAACCCTAATTATACCCCCCAAAACCAGTAAACAATTAAATACACATATTCACCTAACCCAAACATACATCTAACAAAAAAAAAAAAAACAGTAAACATTTTAAAACATATGCACTTACCTTAACCCACACCCTAACCTTAAGGTCAGTAACTCTCACACATTTACATAAACAGTTCCAAACACAAACACACTTACCTTAACCCTAATCCTACCCCCCAAAACAAAAGTAAACAGCTAAAAACACATACACATGTAACTCAACCATACATCTAATGCAAAATAAAAAAACAGTAAACATTCATACATATGCACTTACCTTAACCTGCACCCTAACCCTAAGGCCAGTAACTGTTACACAATCACGCTTGGGAGCTATACCGGACAAGGGACCACATTACACTCCAGAACAGCCAAAGCAACGAAGT
Source organism: Protopterus annectens (assembly GCF_019279795.1). Lineage (NCBI taxonomy): Eukaryota > Metazoa > Chordata > Ceratodontiformes > Protopteridae > Protopterus > Protopterus annectens. The sequence goes on along the minus strand of NC_056733.1, from coordinate 485,809,994 downwards.
GGTCAATTGAATTCTTTCCCGGGGAAAGAATTCGCTGAACAGCCGCTTCACTGTTTTGCCTGTTCGCCCTACATGTGTCGACAAAAACTTATTCAACAAAATGCGTTTTCATCATTCTAATATGAACCCGTTTCCACTGGGATGGTTTCTCCTCTGTTGGGTCTAGGCCTAAGTTGAGGACAGCAAAGCTCAATGAGTTCTTGTAGTATGTCCCTGTCCACCCTGTAGCGCTCTACAATCTCCAGCTCATGTTGCTCTTGGAAGGTTACCTTGGGTCTGAACATTCTTCTACTTCTCTGTCTAGGCCTATTGTCAGCAGCAGCAGCAGCAGTAGCATTGACTTCAGCATCTAACACATACAAATGTAGCAGACCTGCAGCAGCCCCTTGCATTCTTTCAGTTAAAATTCCCAAGTCTATACTCCAATGGTGCAGAGTATGGGGGAAAATCAGATTGTAGGGTGTATGCATACTTTATAGTGCTCTACTGTAGGTGCTGCCTGAGTGGTTGGCTACCTATGATCATTGCACCTGCCTAATATATCATTGACATCATTTAATGGCCCTAGTTTAAGTTAAGCAAGGATTAACACTAATTAATACTGCATTGGCCTTTTAGATACTCTGAGCACTGAGGCATACCATGCAAATGTGCACCCCTTAGGTAGGCACGCCTTATCAGTCAGTGCACACCACCACCCCCAGACTTACACACTTAGCATAGTGGTGAGCCACACAAACAGGAGCAGCTATGCTCCAATCAGCTGAGAAGTTAGTGGATACACCCTCTTCTGATTTCAGCTACCTCCTCTGTGGACACCAACACAGTTCTCTGCCTACACAAATGGGATCTGTGGACACGATTACCCCAGTATGCTATTCAGTAATTCCACTTCATTTGCATAGGGATCTGTGCTCACAATCTGGAAACTATATGCTTCCAAGCCCTTCCACATTATCAGCAGCACAAATGCACCATTGCAGACACTGCATGCAGGGTCCTGTAAGACATTTCTGTCTCATGATATTAATATTTGATTTTTCCATGTTTTTTTTTGTTTAATGGCATGTTTGGGCACTGAAGCACCCCACACAAAGATGCCAAGACTATTAAAAAAAAAAGAAAAAATTATTTTAACATATTTACTGTAACTTTTGGAACACACAGAGGACAGTTTTGCTCATATGTGTGCATGCTATGCCATTTCTATCTACCTACATTTTTACAGCCCCTTTTGTCTGTCTACAGTCCTGTACACTGAATTTTTCTGTGTGCACTGCAGACACTGAGACAGGGTCTGCAGGTCTGCCTATCTGCTTGCTGGATTGCTCTACCTGCTTTATTTTCATGAGATTCACCTGCTTATGAGGTGATTTGCATGCCATGTAAGTTTCCATGTTGGCACGCTCGTGCACATCACTCAGCAGTGCTTACTGAATCTAAATGTTTGCAGCTATGTTGGCAATCACTACACAGAAAAAAATGTGTAGGCTTTATTAAATTCCCCCCTTAGTGTACATGTAGTGTAGGCGTTAATTAATCATAGGCAATACGTTTCCTAAATATTTTGTTTTACGTATATTTCTTTAAAAGTTGTTCTATGTTCTGATTCACTAAAATTGTGGCTGCCTTCATTAAATCCATGCACACTATAGATGTGTTAATATTAGTGTTAATAACATTCATCAGTGAAATATATTACTTTTGAATGTAACTGTTCATTTTAAAAGCTTCAGTTGGTTCATCTTGTCATATGTAGTCTTTAAAAGCTCCATTGCTAGAACAAATAACTGGGATGAGAGGGGGCACTCTGATTTATTTTAATTTTATTTACTGTAAGAAATAATTATCTCTTTTATATAAGATAAAGAACTGTTACATCAATGTTTCATTGCATGTATTTATAAGTTTGGGAAACTATATGTCTTCAAAAGTTTTATAATTGAATAGTAACAATTTAAACTAATTAAATGGTTTCTAAATACATAAACTGATGTTGTCATAGCCTATTAATGTTATTATTCTTTTAATATGATAATGTATCTGTCTTTCAAAAATAAATCCTCTTTGAGCTTCATCTGTCATAAAAGTCAGTATTATTTTTAATTTGTTGAATAAGATTAAAAAATGTTATAACCTGTAATTAACAATGGATCAGTTGATAAGATGAATGAAGCTGATGTATTTATTTTTTTGATACTGAACAGCTATTTTAAGTTTCCAAGAAGAGGGATGGTACTATTCATTTGTACATTTATAAAAAAAAATTTAAATAACTGAATAACTTATTGGGTAAATGTTGTGTGTGCTTTTTTTTTTGTTTGTTTTGTTGTTATGTTTTGTTTTGTTTTTTGGGTTTTTTTGTAATTTTATGATTTCTAAAATACTTATATGTCTTTTTTATATTCCTAGGTAATAAGCAAGTCTCAACAATTTTCAGCTGAGTCCTCCTTTATGTACTTATATTTATTTTCAAAACGTTCCACTGCTGATCAGATATCTTTAGTAACTGTTATTTTTATTACTTCATCATATAAGCAGGAATTTTATTAACTGTTGCAACTAACCAATTTACCACTAACATCTTTATGGTCAGATACAGGCTAGACATTTACCTTAACAGTAAAAAAAATTAACCTCAACAGATAAGAAATATAGTCATTGAGCTTAGCCTTTTAACTCTTCAACTTAACACATGAATTCAGTTTTGTAATGCTGTAGCAAAAGTTGAAAACCTGAGTACGCTTGTACTATTTTCCATATTTAGTATGAAGTTAAATCCCCACCCAGAGCTAAGTTATCATTCCTATAATCAAAAAAGATGTCTACATTTTTAATAAATGCTATTTACTCCATTATTATCTAACTACAAAACCAACAATGCTACCATTTATGTTTCTAAAAGTAACTAGTTCATGTTTATTGAAAAAAATATCCCTACCTATTATATATTATGTATGATATCCACCTCCTGATAGTTCTTCAGATAATGAAAAAGAGACTGGATCAAACAAAAAGAAGTTCAGCTACTCAAATGTTTCATGGTTATTCATTAATTACATATTAAGAAATGAACCATAGTTCCTTGGACTGATTTTTTGCTAAAGAAATAACCTAATAATGGAAGATAATGTAAGAAAAAGAAAAGATATGTATGTTCTTAGTTAGAATAGGTGTGTGTGTGTGTGTGTGTATATATATATATATATATATATATATTTTTTTTTCTTTTATCATACTTGTATCTCATAGCATAGCTCCATAATCACATATGCAACTTCTTAGCTATGATATGAGAACAAGCATGTACATACAAGATTTAGTTTACAATAATTACCTAGAGATACAACCAGAAATAATAGGTGACTTTTTTCAATATCAGATGTTTGATGTGACCTGTACTGAACCTGGTAATGCTGACATAATAGCATAATCTCACAATGCAAGGAAACACATAACATTGTAATTGAATCCCAAAAGTCCGTACTACTCCAGACTGAGGAAAAATCATTAACATGGGTCAAGAAGGGGGACAAGTTTCAGAGTTTGGAATACTGTGTTTCTGGCAATGTTAATATATAGATAGATAGAAGGATGGATGGATAGATAGATATATAGATGATATAGATATAGATATATATATAGAGATACATTATAGACATAGATATATAGATATATCTATATATCTATAATCTGCATCTATATCTAATATATGTATCATTTTATATATATATATATATATATATATATATATATATATATATATATATATATATAGATATAGATAAATATACATAGAGAGAGAGAGAGGGAGATAGATCGAGATCAGATTCTACCTTAAGAAAGTCTCTTTATTAAGATTCTATTCTTCCTTTCTATTAATGTCTCTTTATTTACTTTAAACGTTATTCCTAGTATGTTTAGCATAGTGCACATATCATGTTTTGAACTACTGTGACGTAATTAAAGCACTGTAAATATAAAAGTCAAATTGTATATCTCTGTAACATATAAAACAAACAGGTAAGCCAGTCAATGATAATGGTAATAATTTTTATTTAAGAAACACTTTAATTAGACAAGTACGTATACTAACTCTATGATTCAGAAAGATCCTCATTCTTCATTGCTCACATAAATTGCCTACTGCAAGCTTTTCAGTTTACATTAAGGTGAGAGAATGGGATTCAGAGACAGCTATAGCTGCATTATACGCTCATTGGCATATCTGTAAGGCAAACACACAGACACACACACACACACACACACACACACACACACACACACACACACACACACACTCTCTCTCACACTACTCCCATGTCTTCATTGAACTTACCTGTACTGCAATTAGTTCCATAGGAGTGAAAAGGAGACCACCATCTTTTAACAGTATTCAACTTTTCTTCCAATAGGAGAAATTTACACAGCTGAATAATTCTCTAACAGACGCTACTGCATAACTTGGGAGATGCCAGTATTTCCAGGGTAGAACACATGGCTAAATAACATTAGCCACTTCCCCAGTTTGCTTAATAAGCATGCTGCACTGCCATTGGGAATATCCTCATTGTTGAGGCTTCCAGGATAGGCAGGTCCAAGAATCATAAAGGCTTATTGTGAATGAAGACTGTCTCTTTAAACTATTTTTAATTATACTATTTTTAAAATGGCTTACTTGTAATTAGTTTAACATTAGTAAATATAATATTACAAAATTTAACTTCTTTCTAAAAACAAATATTATATATATATATATATATATATATATATATATATATATATATGCATACAATTAATCACCTTACAAGTATTGCTATTACACAGACTATGCTGATATTCCTATAAAAATCTACAATTAATCATACCAGAAATTTACTGTGTAATCATTTTTAAATCCCTATTTTCAGATTACTAAAACCATTCATTAAGTATCTTAATATAATCATTTATTTTAGAGAATACAGTTTATGTTGATAATGTTAATTTTCTTAGGGGAAAGTGACTAACCTTTAAATGGCCCAAAAGGGCAGCTAGCCTAGTACTTACCTATGAAACGTAGCTATGAGCCTAGAACATCACTTAATAACACTTCTTTTAATAAAACAGACAACTATGCTTATATTATGTATGACAGACACCAGTGGAAATATTAACATGTTCTACTTATCCTTTGTTAATTATTCTTATTTCTGAGGCACTAATACCCAGAGATCGATAACTATAGTCTCATATTGGATATGTTGTCAGAAACCTATGAGAAGTTTGATGCTGTCCTAAAAATCAGTGTCACACATATGAAAATTAGCCTCATAGCCAAACTTTCATCTTAAGATTCAACATATTTTCTCTAAATGTTTGGAATAAAGAACAAATAATGAATAATCAATTGAATTACTAAAAGAATAAGACATTATCTATCATTTAATGTCACCTAGTTTGTCTCTGCACTATTTTTACAAAGGACCTCCTAACTACTAGAAGTCTAAACATAAAGACATTCTAAACATGAAATAAACATTTACTTCATAGTCTCCTTCATGAAAGTAAGAAAAGCACTGTCTGTTTGCTGTTAGAGGCCATCAAAAGAGACATCAGACACAACCAGCAAGTAAACAGACTGAGTAAATGTCCAAGTGAGCACTGTTTCAGTGAGAAGGATATGTCTTCTTATCCCCAGGGTGTGAATGTTAACTAAAACAATGACTGAAAGATTGTCCCTGGATGTAGCACAAGCATAAATAAAATGGTAACTGAAACTATTTTACTGTATAATTACTATTAAAATAATTAATTAAATAACATTTGCATACGATATACACCCAGTGTGAATCTTAAAGTCTCTTTTCACCAAAAGAATACAAATATAACTAATAATTTTAGGTTATGTGGATAATGATAAATGCTTATCAAATGTTAGGCTTTATTTCAGCATGTTTAAATCACCTAAATTCAAAACAAATTTTAATAGACTGGCTTAAGTTATTGATATGAAACTATCTTCTCACGTTTGTGAGGAAGAGATATATGCTTCAAAAGATTAAAAAAAATAAATTTGCTCTTTTATTGTCACTTCTTTAAAAATAAAAGAAACATGCTACTTGGAACTCTCATAGTTTTTAGTTCTACCATGTTTCTATCATACTTTTTATTAGTGTTTACAACAGCCTCATTCTTGTAATTGTCATCTTCCATTGTGTCTTTAAAGCTGACAAGCATCATTCCATACCTTCACATTTAGCAGTTACGTATATTTGGACAAATGTGGCATCTTCTTCAAGAGGGTTGTGACATTGTTTCATTTTAAAAGAATCCTTGTTAGATAAAGGATGAGTTTAATATTCTATTTTTGTGTTTTAACAAAGAGCCAAACTACTTTTCTTTTTCCACCATGTTTTCATTGAAAAATCATTATCAATTCTTAATTTGTTTTTATCCACATTAATAGGAGGATTAGTTCAAGCTATTTTAAAGATTAATTCTTACACGACACAAAGGCTACATTTAACAATTATACACCTTGGAGGATACCCCATCATTGTTAAAGGTATCAAGAATGACCTTTGTGTTGTTTTCACACACAGAATACCCACTACTGTGCAACTGTTAGGATAACTAGTCATCAAAAACTAATGTTATTGTCTTCCATTTTTGGGATGTTATCAAATCCCTAAACTGTTCCTTCTTTATCTATTTTATAAATCTCCCAGGTTATCCAGCAATTATTTATTATGTTTTAGAGAGAATTCAGCAATGATTTTCTTGTTGCCTTAATCTCCCATCAACAGCAAATACATTTTCCATGTCTTTCATTTAAGGATCATGAATTTTTTTCTAGGATTTCCAAAGTTCTATTTGTTATAATTGATCAAAAAGGCTAAACATTTATAAAGGATCAAATCCATTTTATTTTGAAACTGGTCAATTTTAAAAGAAAAGTTATAAGAAAAGTTATATATAGAAGTAATTGCTTGTTCTTTTTTTTTTTTTTTTTGCAAACATATCCAGTAGAAAAGATTTGCCTAGGATTCAATAAACTGTATGTAGGCGTAGCATGAAGCCTACATGGAGTTCATGTTTGTGTGATGTGCAGCAGTGCTAATTGCAAATTCATGCCACTCATTGCACTTACACGGATACAAGCAAGGTTTCATGGCAAGCAACAGTGATGCTGGCCAGGAAATCATGTAAAGTAGCATGAACACATTCAGACATGCAGACACGTTTATCTGTAGGCAGACTTGTTCTGCGGGATTGTGCAGGCAGCCACAATGACTACCAGGCTTTAATTTAATTTTTAAACTCCGTCTGGCTTACTGTAGGTTCCCCCTGGCCGACCGCGTGGTGTGCTGCCTCATTAAAGCCTAGTGCTCCTCATCGGGTTGTCCCCTCCCTGCTGGCTTATCTCTCTTGGTTTCCCAGAAGCTACAAGGCAGGCCATTTGTGTTGGCACCCAGGAAGCACCCCTACCTCCTCTTGAGTGATGTTTTTTTGATTTCTAAACTCACCTATATTGGCTCATTAAAGCCTAGTGCTCCTCATCGGGTTGTCCCCTCCCTGCTGGCTTATCTCTTGGTTTCCCAGAAGCTACAAGGCAGGCCATTTGTGTTGGCACCCAGGAAGCACCCCTATCTCCTCTTGAGTGATGGTTTTTTGATTTCTAAACTCACCTGTATTGGCTGTACGTCCATTTTGTTTAATTACTTGGTGTTTCTGTCCTCCTGTGGGCAGCACAGACGTGGCACCAGCTAAGGTCGCTTCTGTCCCTTGCTTACCTGCATTCTAATAGTTACCTTTTCCCCTTTCATTTATTTTTGCTACTCCCTCCCACCCCTGGTTGACCTGAAGTCCCCCTCATCTGCTAGCCTTACTATAGCTGTGATGTCCCGCTTGCCTTGCCTTTTCTGTCTCCTCACTGTCCCTCCATTACTTTTCTGGCTGTTGCACTCCTTTCTCTGCTCTTCCTACCTTATGATTCACTAAACGACTGTATCTTGAATATTTCTACTTGCTTACTTTCAAATACCCCTCTCAGTGTCCCTCTGTAAACTGTACATTTTCTTACTTATACCTTGTACCTGTTATGTTCTTGTATACTGCCTGTACCTTTTCATGTTTCTTTACCTAACTCTCCTATACTAACTTTCTAAACTACGTAGTATATAAAACTTGTAGTGTTTCAGCTTCCCTGCTAAGCTGATTGATTACGCTCTCTTCTCTAACTGTTTCCTGGTGCTCTTGCCTCCCGCCCCTATCCTAAACCCTCCATTCTTATTGGTTTTCTCTCCTGACTCCCCCTCTCCCCTACCCCTTAGACTTTACATGTAGTGGCTTCCTCTCTGAGGCGCCATTTTAAACTCCGTCTGGCTTACTGTAGGTTCCCCCTGGTCGACCGCGTGGTGTGCTGCCTGTAAGTGTTTATTTTAACTCAGCAATTGATTTATTTTTCTCTATTTTTTGGCAAAACCTGTAAATAGTTTATCATTCAGTCGCTGAGGTCCTGACAACTCGAGTACTGTAAGCGCTGTTCTATGGTAGTTTGCCTTTGATTTAGCTACTGCATTTAGTCGCTAGAGATTTCTAAAGCAATAGCTACTGCATTTAGTCGCTAGAGATTTCCAAAGCAAGAATTCTGTAAGTGTTGTTCTGTTGTACTTTACCTTTGATTTTAGCTACTGCATTCAGTCGCTAAGAGGTCTTACACCAGGAATTTTGTAAGCTATGTTTCTATGGTAATTTGCCTTTGTTTTAGCTACTGCATTTAGTCGCTAGAGAGTTCTAAAGCAAGAATTCTGTAAGAACTGTTCTGTTGTACTTTGCCTTTGATTTTAGCTACTGCATTCAGTCGCTAAGAGGTCTTAAACCTTGAGTACTGTTAGCAATGTTCAGTTGTACTTTGCCTTTGATTTAACTACTGCTTTTAGTCACTAAGAGGTTTATAAGCACATGTTAAGTAAGCGTTGTTCTATTGTAGGTTGCTTTTGATTTAGATACTGTACACAGTCACTAAGAGGTTTTTTTTCTTTTCTTAAAAGCACGAATACTACAAACGCTGCTCTACTGTAATTTGTGCCCAGTACAGAGTGGACAGTGTTAACTCCTAATACATTTCTTTACTGGTTAGAAATGCACTACATTGACTCTGGACCTTGCATGTAACATATATCTACTATAATGCTTGTAAAGTGAATGAACATTCCACTAGCATCTGTTTTGAACCCTGTTTTGAACACTATTTTTGAATGTACCTCCTTTAATACTGCTAGTTGTTTGTACTAATGCATTATAGCTATTGCTGCTAGGAATGAATATTGCCTTGGAATACCTGTTACTGTGAATTGCAAATATTTTTTTTTTCTCTTACCTGTATTCTTCATACTTCAGTACCTCTCTATTCACTCTATTGCTAACCACCTCTGTTCTTTCTGTTACCTTTTGTTTTCCTAACCCTCCTTTTCTTTTTTTGTATTCCAGCATTAAAGCCTAGTGCTCCTCATCGGGTTGTCCCCTCCCTGCTGGCTTATCTCTCTTGGTTTCCCAGAAGCTACAAGGCAGGCCATTTGTGTTGGCACCCAGGAAGCACCCCTATCTCCTCTTGAGTGATGGTTTTTTGATTTCTAAACTCACCTGTATTGGCTGTATGTCCATTTTGTTTAATTACTTGGTGTTTCTGTCCTCCTGTGGGCAGCACACACGTGGCACCAGCTAAGGTCGCTTCTGTCCCTTGCTTACCTGCATTCTAATAGTTACCTTTTCCCCTTTCATTTATTTTTGCTACTCCCTCCCGCCCCTGTTTAACCTGAAGTCCCCCTCATCTGCTAGCCTTACTATAGCTGTGATGTCCCGCTTGCCTTGCCTTTTCTGTCTCCTCACTGTCCCTCCATTACTTTTCTGGCTGTTGCACTCCTTTCTCTGCTCTTCCTACCTTATGATTCACTAAACGACTGTATCTTGAATATTTCTACTTGCTTACTTTCAAATACCCCTCTCAGTGTCCCTCTGTAAACTGTACATTTTCTTACTTATACCTTGTACCTGTTATGTTCTTGTATACTGCCTGTACCTTTTCATGTTTCTTTACCTAACTCTCCTATACTTACTTTCTAAACTATGTAGTATATGAAACTTGTAGTGTTTCAGCTTCCCTGCTAAGCTGATTGATTACGCTCTCTTCTCTAACTGTTTCCTGGTGCTCTTGCCTCCCGCCCCTATCCTAAACCCTCCATTCTTATTGGTTTTCTCTCCTGACTCCCCCTCTCCCCTACCCCCTTAGACTTTACATGTAGTGGCTTCCTCTCTGAGGCGCCATTTTTAAACTCCGTCTGGCTTACTGTAGGTTCCCCCTGGTCGACCCCGTGGTGTGCTGCCTGTAAGTGTTTATTTTAACTCAGCAATTGATTTATTTTTCTCTATTTTTTGGCAAAACCTGTAAATAGTTTATCATTCAGTCGCTGAGGTCCTGACAACTCGAGTACTGTAAGCGCTGTTCTATGGTAGTTTGCCTTTGATTTAGCTACTGCATTTAGTCGCTAGAGATTTCTAAAGCAATAGCTACTGCATTTAGTCGCTAGAGATTTCCAAAGCAAGAATTCTGTAAGTGTTGTTCTGTTGTACTTTACCTTTGATTTTAGCTACTGCATTCAGTCGCTAAGAGGTCTTACACCAGGAATTTTGTAAGCTATGGTTCTATGGTAATTTGCCTTTGTTTTAGCTACTGCATTTAGTCGCTAGAGTTCTAAAGCAAGAATTCTGTAAGAACTGTTCTGTTGTACTTTGCCTTTGATTTTAGCTACTGCATTCAGTCGCTAAGAGGTCTTAAACCTTGAGTACTGTTAGCAATGTTCAGTTGTACTTTGCCTTTGATTTAACTACTGCTTTTAGTCGCTAAGAGGTTTATAAGCACATGTTAAGTAAGCGTTGTTCTATTGTAGCTTGCTTTTGATTTAGATACTGTACACAGTCACTAAGAGGTTTTTTTTTCTTTTCTTAAAAGCACGAATACTACAAACGCTGCTCTACTGTAATTTGTGCCCAGTACAGAGTGGACAGTGTTAACTCCTAATACATTTCTTTACTGTTTAGAAATGCACTGCATTGACTCTGGACCTTGCATGTAACATATATCTACTATAATGCTTGTAAAGTGAATGAACATTCCACTAGCATCTGTTTTGAACCCTGTTTTGAACACTATTTTTGAATGTACCTCCTTTAATACCGCTAGTTGTTTGTACTAATGCATTATAGCTATTGCTGCTAGGAATGAATATTGCCTTGGAATACCTGTTACTGTGAATTGCAAATATTTTTTTTTTCTCTTACCTGTATTCTTCATACTTCAGTACCTCTCTATCCACTCTATTGCTAACCACCTCTGTTCTTTCTGTTACCTTTTGTTTTCCTAACCCTCCTTTTCTTTTTTTGTATTCCAGCATTAAAGCCTAGTGCTCCTCATCGGGTTGTCCCCTCCCTGCTGGCTTATCTCTCTTGGTTTCCCAGAAGCTACAAGGCAGGCCATTTGTGTTGGCACCCAGGAAGCACCCCTATCTCCTCTTGAGTGATGGTTTTTTGATTTCTAAACTCACCTGTATTGGCTGTATGTCCATTTTGTTTAATTACTTGGTGGTTCTGTCCTCCTGTGGGCAGCACACACGTGGCACCAGCTAAGGTCGCTTCTGTCCCTTGCTTACCTGCATTCTAATAGTTACCTTTTCCCCTTTCATTTATTTTTGCTACCCCGTCCCGCCCCTGGTTGACCTGAAGTCCCCCTCATCTGCTAGCCTTACTATAGCTGTGATGTCCCGCTTGCCTTGCCTTTTCTGTCTCCTCACTGTCCCTCCATTACTTTTCTGGCTGTTGCACTCCTTTCTCTGCTCTTCCTACCTTATGATTCGCTAAACAACTGTATCTTGAATATTTCTACTTGCTTACTTTCAAATACCCCTCTCAGTGTCCCTCTGTAAACTGTACATTTTCTTACTTATACCTTGTACCTGTTATGTTCTTGTATACTGCCTGTACCTTTTCATGTTTCTTTACCTAACTCTCCTATACTAACTTTCTAAACTACGTAGTATATAAAACTTGTAGTGTTTCAGCTTCCCTGCTAAGCTGATTGATTACGCTCTCTTCTCTAACTGTTTCCTGGTGCTCTTGCCTCCCGCCCCTATCCTAAACCCACCATTCTTATTGGTTTTCTCTCCTGACTCCCCCTCTCCCCTACCCCCTTAGACTTTACATGTAGTGGCTTCCTCTCTGAGGCGCCATTTTTAAACTCCGTCTGGCTTACTGTAGGTTCCCCCTGGTCGACCGCGTGGTGTGCTGCCTGTAAGTGTTTATTTTAACTCAGCAATTGATTTATTTTTCTCTATTTTTTGGCAAAACCTGTAAATAGTTTATCATTCAGTCGCTGAGGTCCTGACAACTTCGAGTACTGTAGCGCTGTTCTATGGTAGTTTGCCTTTGATTTAGCTACTGCATTTAGTCGCTAGAGATTTCTAAAGCAATAGCTATTGCATTTAGTCGCTAGAGATTTCCAAAGCAAGAATTCTGTAAGTGTTGTTCTGTTGTACTTTACCTTTGATTTTAGCTACTGCATTCAGTCGCTAAGAGGTCTTACACCAGGAATTTTGTAAGCTATAGTTCTATGGTAATTTGCCTTTGTTTTAGCTACTGCATTTAGTCGCTAGAGAGTTCTAAAGCAAGAATTCTGTAAGAACTGTTCTGTTGTACTTTGCCTTTGATTTTAGCTACTGCATTCAGTCGCTAAGAGGTCTTAAACCTTGAGTACTGTTAGCAATGTTCAGTTGTACTTTGCCTTTGATTTAACTACTGCTTTTAGTCGCTAAGAGGTTTATAAGCACATGTTAAGTAAGCGTTGTTCTATTGTAGCTTGCTTTTGATTTAGATACTGTACACAGACACTAAGAGGTTTTTTTCTTTTCTTAAAAGCACGAATACTACAAACGCTGCTCTACTGTAGTTTGTGCCCAGTACAGAGTGGACAGTGTTAACTCCTAATACATTTCTTTACTGTTTAGAAATGCACTGCATTGACTCTGGACCTTGCATGTAACATATATCTACTATAATGCTTGTAAAGTGAATGAACATTCCACTAGCATCTGTTTTGAACCCTGTTTTGAACACTATTTTTGAATGTACCTCCTTTAATACCGCTAGTTGTTTGTACTAATGCATTATAGCTGTTGCTGCTAGGAATGAATATTGCCTTGGAATACCTGTTACTGTGAATTGCAAATATTTTTTTTTTCTCTTACCTGTATTCTTCGTACTTCAGTACCTCTCTATCCACTCTATTGCTAACCACCTCTGTTCTTTCTGTTACCTTTTGTTTTCCTAACCCTCATTTTCTTTTTTTGTATTCCAGCATTAAAGCCTAGTGCTCCTCATCGGGTTGTCCCCTCCCTGCTGGCTTATCTCTCTTGGTTTCCCAGAAGCTACAAGGCAGGCCATTTGTGTTGGCACCCAGGAAGCACCCCTATCTCCTCTTGAGTGATGGTTTTTTGATTTCTAAACTCACCTGTATTGGCTGTCGTCCATTTTGTTTAATTACTTGGTGTTTCTGTCCTCCTGTGGGCAGCACACGTGGCACCAGCTAAGGTCGCTTCTGTCCCTTGCTTACCTGCATTCTAATAGTTACCTTTTCCCCTTTCATTTATTTTTGCTACTCCCTCCCGCCCCTGGTTGACCTGAAGTCCCCCTCATCTGCTAGCCTTACTATAGCTGTGATGTCCCGCTTGCCTTGCCTTTTCTGTCTCCTCACTGTCCCTCCATTACTTTTCTGGCTGTTGCACTCCTTTCTCTGCTCTTCCTACCTTATGATTCGCTAAACAACTGTATCTTGAATATTTCTACTTGCTTACTTTCAAATACACCTCTCAGTGTCCCTCTGTAAACTGTACATTTTCTTACTTATACCTTGTACCTGTTATGTTCTTGTATACTGCCTGTACCTTTTCATGTTTCTTTACCTAACTCTCCTATACTTACTTTCTAAACTACGTAGTATATGAAACTTGTAGTGTTTCAGCTTCCCTGCTAAGCTGATTGATTACGCTCTCTTCTCTAACTGTTTCCTCGTGCTCTTGCCTCCCGCCCCTATCCTAAACCCTCCATTCTTATTGGTTTTCTCTCCTGACTCCCCCTCTCCCCTACCCCCTTAGACTTTACATGTAGTGGCTTCCTCTCTGAGGCGCCATTTTTAAACTCCGTCTGGCTTACTGTAGGTTCCCCCTGGTCGACCGCGTGGTGTGCTGCCTGTAAGTGTTTATTTTAACTCAGCAATTGATTTATTTTTCTCTATTTTTTGGCAAAACCTGTAAATAGTTTATCATTCAGTCGCTGAGGTCCTGACAACTCGAGTACTGTAAGCGCTGTTCTATGGTAGTTTGCCTTTGATTTAGCTACTGCATTTAGTCGCTAGAGATTTCTAAAGCAATAGCTACTGCATTTAGTCGCTAGAGATTTCCAAAGCAAGAATTCTGTAAGTGTTGTTCTGTTGTACTTTACCTTTGATTTTAGCTACTGCATTCAGTCGCTAAGAGGTCTTACACCAGGAATTTTGTAAGCTATGGTTCTATGGTAATTTGCCTTTGTTTTAGCTACTGCATTTAGTCGCTAGAGAGTTCTAAAGCAAGAATTCTGTAAGAACTGTTCTGTTGTACTTTGCGTTTGATTTTAGCTACTGCATTCAGTCGCTAAGAGGTCTTAAACCTTGAGTACTATTAGCAATGTTCAGTTGTACTTTGCCTTTGATTTAACTACTGCTTTTAGTCGCTAAGAGGTTTATAAGCACATGTTAAGTAAGCGTTGTTCTATTGTAGCTTGCTTTTGATTTAGATACTGTACACAGTCACTAAGAGGTTTTTTTTCTTTTCTTAAAAGCACGAATACTACAAACGCTGCTCTACTGTAGTTTGTGCCCAGTACAGAGTGGACAGTGTTAACTCCTAATACATTTCTTTACTGTTTAGAAATGCACTGCATTGACTCTGGACCTTGCATGTAACATATATCTACTATAATGCTTGTAAAGTGAATGAACATTCCACTAGCATCTGTTTTGAACCCTGTTTTGAACACTATTTTTGAATGTACCTCCTTTAATACCGCTAGTTGTTTGTACTAATGCATTATAGCTGTTGCTGCTAGGAATGAATATTGCCTTGGAATACCTGTTACTGTGAATTGCAAATATTTTTTTTTTCTCTTACCTGTATTCTTCATACTTCAGTACCTCTCTATCCACTCTATTGCTAACCACCTCTGTTCTTTCTGTTACCTTTTGTTTTCCTAACCCTCATTTTCTTTTTTGTATTCCAGCATTAAAGCCTAGTGCTCCTCATCGGGTTGTCCCCTCCCTGCTGGCTTATCTCTCTTGGTTTCCCTGAAGCTACAAGGCAGTCCATTTGTGTTGGCACCCAGGAAGCACCCATATCTCCTCTTGAGTGATGTTTTTTTGATTCCCAATCTCACCTGTATTGGCTGTACGCCCATTTTGTTTAATTACTTGGTGTTTCTGTCCTCCTGTGGGCAGCACACACGTGGCACCAGCTAAGGTCACTTCTGTCCCTTGCTTACCTGCATTCTAATAGTTACCTTTTCCCCTTTCATTTATTTTTTGCTACTCCCTCCCGCCCCTGGTTGACCTGAAGTCCCCCTCATCTGATAGCCTTACTATAGCTGTGACGTCCCGCTTGCCTTGCCTTTTCTGTCTCCTCACTGTCCCTCCATTACTTTTCTGGCTGTTGCACTCCTTTCTCTGCTCTTCCTACCTTATGATTCACTAAACGACTGTATCTTGAATATTTCTACTTGCTTACTTTCAAATACCCCTCTCAGTGTCCCTCTGTAAACTGTACATTTTCTTACTTATACCTTGTACCTGTTATGTTCTTGTATACTGCCTGTACCTTTTCATGTTTCTTTACCTAACTCTCCTATACTTACTTTCTAAACTACGTAGTATATGAAACTTGTAGTGTTTCAGCTTCCCTGCTAAGCTGATTGATTACGCTCTCTTCTCTAACTGTTTCCTCGTGCTCTTGCCTCCCGCCCCTATCCTAAACCCTCCATTCTTATTGGTTTTCTCTCCTGACTCCCCCTCTCCCCTACCCCCTTAGACTTTACATGTAGTGGCTTCCTCTCTGAGGCGCCATTTTTAAACTCCGTCTGGCTTACTGTAGGTTCCCCCTGGTCGACCGCGTGGTGTGCTGCCTGTAAGTGTTTATTTTAACTCAGCAATTGATTTATTTTTCTCTATTTTTTGGCAAAACCTGTAAATAGTTTATCATTCAGTCGCTGAGGTCCTGACAACTCGAGTACTGTAAGCGCTGTTCTATGGTAGTTTGCCTTTGATTTAGCTACTGCATTTAGTCGCTAGAGATTTCTAAAGCAATAGCTATTGCATTTAGTCGCTAGAGATTTCCAAAGCAAGAATTCTGTAAGTGTTGTTCTGTTGTACTTTACCTTTGATTTTAGCTACTGCATTCAGTCGCTAAGAGGTCTTACACCAGGAATTTTGTAAGCTATAGTTCTATGGTAATTTGCCTTTGTTTTAGCTACTGCATTTAGTCGCTAGAGAGTTCTAAAGCAAGAATTCTGTAAGAACTGTTCTGTTGTACTTTGCCTTTGATTTTAGCTACTGCATTCAGTCGCTAAGAGGTCTTAAACCTTGAGTACTGTTAGCAATGTTCAGTTGTACTTTGCCTTTGATTTAACTACTGCTTTTAGTCGCTAAGAGGTTTATAAGCACATGTTAAGTAAGCGTTGTTCTATTGTAGCTTGCTTTTGATTTAGATACTGTACACAGACACTAAGAGGTTTTTTTCTTTTCTTAAAAGCACGAATACTACAAACGCTGCTCTACTGTAGTTTGTGCCCAGTACAGAGTGGACAGTGTTAACTCCTAATACATTTCTTTACTGTTTAGAAATGCACTGCATTGACTCTGGACCTTGCATGTAACATATATCTACTATAATGCTTGTAAAGTGAATGAACATTCCACTAGCATCTGTTTTGAACCCTGTTTTGAACACTATTTTTGAATGTACCTCCTTTAATACCGCTAGTTGTTTGTACTAATGCATTATAGCTGTTGCTGCTAGGAATGAATATTGCCTTGGAATACCTGTTACTGTGAATTGCAAATATTTTTTTTTTCTCTTACCTGTATTCTTCATACTTCAGTACCTCTCTATCCACTCTATTGCTAACCACCTCTGTTCTTTCTGTTACCTTTTGTTTTCCTAACCCTCATTTTCTTTTTTTGTATTCCAGCATTAAAGCCTAGTGCTCCTCATCGGGTTGTCCCCTCCCTGCTGGCTTATCTCTCTTGGTTTCCCAGAAGCTACAAGGCAGGCCATTTGTGTTGGCACCCAGGAAGCACCCCTATCTCCTCTTGAATGATGGTTTTTTGATTTCTAAACTCACCTGTATTGGCTGTACGTCCATTTTGTTTAATTACTTGGTGTTTCTGTCCTCCTGTGGGCAGCACACACGTGGCACCAGCTAAGGTCGCTTCTGTCCCTTGCTTACCTGCATTCTAATAGTTACCTTTTCCCCTTTCATTTATTTTTGCTACTCCCTCCGCCCCTGGTTGACCTGAAGTCCCCCTCATCTGCTAGCCTTACTATAGCTGTGATGTCCCGCTTGCCTTGCCTTTTCTGTCTCCTCACTGTCCCTCCATTACTTTTCTGGCTGTTGCACTCCTTTCTCTGCTCTTCCTACCTTATGATTCGCTAAACAACTGCATCTTGAATATTTCTACTTGCTTACTTTCAAATACACCTCTCAGTGTCCCTCTGTAAACTGTACATTTTCTTACTTATACCTTGTACCTGTTATGTTCTTGTATACTGCCTGTACCTTTTCATGTTTCTTTACCTAACTCTCCTATACTTACTTTCTAAACTACGTAGTATATGAAACTTGTAGTGTTTCAGCTTCCCTGCTAAGCTGATTGATTACGCTCTCTTCTCTAACTGTTTCCTCGTGCTCTTGCCTCCCGCCCCTATCCTAAACCCTCCATTCTTATTGGTTTTCTCTCCTGACTCCCCCTCTCCCCTACCCCCTTAGACTTTACATGTAGTGGCTTCCTCTCTGAGGCGCCATCTTTAAAATCCATCTGGCTTACTGTAGGTTTCCCCTGGTCGACCGCGTGGTGTGCTGCCTGTAAGTGCTTATTTTAACTCAGCAATTGATTTTTTTTCTCTTTTTTTTTGGCAAGACCTGTAAATAGTTTACCATTCAGTCGCTGAGGTCCTGACAACTGAGTACTGTAAGCGCTATTCTATGGTAGTTTGCCTTTGATTTAGCTACTGCATTTAGTCGCTAGAGATTTCTAAAGCAATAGCTACTGCATTTAGTCGCTAGAGATTTCCAAAGCAAGAATTCTGTAAGTGTTGTTCTGTTGTACTTTACCTTTGATTTTAGCTACTGCATTCAGTCGCTAAGAGGTCTTACACCAGGAATTTTGTAAGCTATGGTTCTATGGTAATTTGCCTTTGTTTTAGCTACTGCATTTAGTCGCTAGAGAGTTCTAAAGCAAGAATTCTGTAAGAACTGTTCTGTTGTACTTTGCGTTTGATTTTAGCTACTGCATTCAGTCGCTAAGAGGTCTTAAACCTTGAGTACTATTAGCAATGTTCAGTTGTACTTTGCCTTTGATTTAACTACTGCTTTTAGTCGCTAAGAGGTTTATAAGCACATGTTAAGTAAGCGTTGTTCTATTGTAGCTTGCTTTTGATTTAGATACTGTACACAGTCACTAAGAGGTTTTTCTTTTCTTAAAAGCACGAATACTACAAACGCTGCTCTACTGTAGTTTGTGCCCAGTACAGAGTGGACAGTGTTAACTCCTAATACATTTCTTTACTGTTTAGAAATGCACTGCATTGACTCTGGACCTTGCATGTAACATATATCTACTATAATGCTTGTAAAGTGAATGAACATTCCACTAGCATCTGTTTTGAACCCTGTTTTGAACACTATTTTGAATGTACCTCCTTTAATACCGCTAGTTGTTTGTACTAATGCATTATAGCTGTTGCTGCTAGGAATGAATATTGCCTTGGAATACCTGTTACTGTGAATTGCAAATATTTTTTTTTTCTCTTACCTGTATTCTTCATACTTCAGTACCTCTCTATCCACTCTATTGCTAACCACCTCTGTTCTTTCTGTTACCTTTTGTTTTCCTAACCCTCATTTTCTTTTTGTATTCCAGCATTAAAGCCTAGTGCTCCTCATCGGGTTGTCCCCTCCCTGCTGGCTTATCTCTCTTGGTTTCCCAGAAGCTACAAGGCAGGCCATTTGTGTTGGCACCCAGGAAGCACCCCTATCTCCTCTTGAGTGATGGTTTTTTGATTTCTAAACTCACCTGTATTGGCTGTACGTCCATTTTGTTTAATTACTTGGTGTTTCTGTCCTCCTGTGGGCAGCACACACGTGGCACCAGCTAAGGTCGCTTCTGTCCCTTGCTTACCTGCATTCTAATAGTTACCTTTTCCCCTTTCATTTATTTTTGCTACTCCCTCCCGCCCCTGGTTGACCTGAAGTCCCCCTCATCTGCTAGCCTTACTATAGCTGTGACGTCCCGCTTGCCTTGCCTTTTCTGTCTCCTCACTGTCCCTCCATTACTTTTCTGGCTGTTGCACTCCTTTCTCTGCTCTTCCTACCTTATGATTCACTAAACGACTGTATCTTGAATATTTCTACTTGCTTACTTTCAAATACCCCTCTCAGTGTCCCTCTGTAAACTGTACATTTTCTTACTTATACCTTGTACCTGTTATGTTCTTGTATACTGCCTGTACCTTTTCATGTTTCTTTACCTAACTCTCCTATACTTACTTTCTAAACTACGTAGTATATGAAACTTGTAGTGTTTCAGCTTCCCTGCTAAGCTGATTGATTAAGCTCTCTTCTCTAACTGTTTCTGCCCCGCTTCACTCCCCTCCCAACCCCCTTATCCCACCCACCCCATGTGCCATTAGCCTTATACCTTACATACCACACCCCCTTTATAATTGCACCTATCCTAGACCCCTACCTCATTTGCAACTTCCCTCCCAAGTATACCTTCCTCAATTACCTCTCCTATCTCCCCTCCCCACTTAAAGCTAAATACATACTTTCACTCCTCCATCTAGCTTCTCTTATTTATACTATAGTCTTAGCCTAGGTCCTTTTGTCTATTCCTTTATTCTCACCTCAACATGTCCACTAAAACTTACAAACCTCCATCCAAGACCTCTGTAACAAAAATTGCTCTGAAAAAACTAACACTCCTGCTTATTACTTCTCTTGCTCTCACACTACCCTATTTCTTGACCTCTTATGAATCAAAACCTAATTACCACTTCAACTACTCTCCCAAACATACAGCTTCAGATTTCCAAAGCCTAAACTTTACTCATTTAAACATTACATCTACCTCAAGTTACCTCTTAGCCAGATATCATAGGCTGTCTCACATTAAAATTCAAAATCTCTTGCTTAGGAAACTAAAATACTTACTGAACTTCCCTAACAAATCTTACTTGGAATACAACCGCTCTACCTTGGCAGATGGTGACATTCACCCCAACCCAGGGCCCTTAAATACCTCATCTGAAGCCATACCTGCTACACTAAACTCATCCCTTCTATTACCAACCTCCAATGCAAATACTTTACTCATAGGGCACCTTAATATCCGAAGTGTCAATAACAAAATCACCCATCTACACTCTCTTCTTGAACACCACTCCTTTGATATTCTTTGTTTAACTGAAACATGGTTAAAACCCTTTACTAAAGATAATGAAATCATTCCTCCTGGTTACAATATCTTGAGACTCGACCGCAAAACTAAAAAAGGCGGAGGAGTGGCACTACTATTAAAAACTGAACTAAATATAACATTAGTACCCTATGATAACCTGGACATTACCAAGACTGAAATTCTTATCTCAAAGCTGCAACTAAACCCTAAAAAATCTATCTATATTATCTGTATATATCTACCTCCTGGAAATAACTCTACTACCATAGAAAATATCCTCAGTTGGGCCACTTCCACCTACCCACAAGAAACCATAATACTTGGAGACCTCAACCTTGACTGGTCCTCAATAAACACTAACAACCCAGCTTCTCATATTAATCTCCATGGCTTTACTCAGACAATAAACACCTCTACTAGGATTAACAAACCTAATAACAAAGAAAGTATTCTAGATTGGATTCTCGTTAACAAACCTCTACTAAAATATCAGTCCAGAACACTACCTGATGACATTAGTGACCACAATCTAACCTATATTATAAGACAAAAGAATGCCTCTACCAATTCTCCTATCTATAGGACCCTACGTGATCTCAAATGTTTCAACCCTATCCAATTTAAAACTGAACTAAATTCCTGTAACTGGAACCCACTAAAAACACTTCCTCTTGAAGAAGCTGTTCAATACTTTAACACCACATTCCTAACAATTCTAGATAATCATGCACCAAAACGTTCCATCCAAATTAAATCTAAACCAGCCCCCTGGCTACCTAAAGATACAAGACAAAAAATGTTACTTAGAAACAAATCTTGGATAAAATGGCGAACTAGCAAATCTCCCATAGACCAACAGACCTTCAGGCACCTAAGAAACAGTACCAAAAAAGCTATCCTCTCTGATAAAAGGAGCTATTATAGTAATCTCCAGCAAGTGAATCACAATAACCCTCAAAAATTCTGGTTAACCCTAAACAGACTTCTTCACCCTGGGCAGACTACCACTCCTTCCCCTGCAGGGTCTGAAAAGAATTCCTCCCTTGATACTGCCAATACCTTCAACTCATTCTTTATTGATACTATTAATTCCTTGGCCTCCCATCTCTCCAGTGACAACACTAGCATCCCTGAACTTGCATCCTCCAAACTACCAACCTTTAGGCTACAACCCATCTCCACTACCTTTATACAGAAATGTATCCACAAACTTAAACTTTGCACCCCCTCAGCTGACCAGCTTCCATCAGAATTCCTTCAAAAAGCAGCCTCTGAAATAGCCTATCCCATATCCATTCTTATTAATAGAACTATAAATGAAGAAACCATACCTGACATCTGGAAAATCTCTCACATCATACCTTTACATAAAGGAGGTAACTCCTATGAATATTCTAATTATAGGCCCATAGCTCTCTTGTCCCCACTCGCAAAAATCATGGAAAAATGTGTTCACCATCAGTTAATGAACCACTTAATAAAAAACAACATTCTTACTAACTGTCAACATGGCTTTAGGCCTTTTCATAGCACAACCACTGCTCTCCTCTCCTTTACAGACTTTATTAACAAGAATCGCAATAATAACATCCTGTCTTCAGCTCTCTTTATTGACCTGTCCAAAGCGTTTGACATGGTTAACTACTCTATCCTCTTAAAAATTCTTGAATCTCTTTCCTTAGAATCTAAGGCTGTCCACTGGTTTAGTTCCTATCTCACTAACAGGAAACAGGCCATCCTCTGGGATAACAAACTCTCATCTCTTCTCCCAGTTTCACTTGGGGTCCCCCAAGGCTCTGTTCTCGGACCTCTTCTTTTCTCCCTCTTTATAAATGACTTACAAGTAGCTATTCCCCAGGCTACATGCATACAATACGCTGACGACTCCACACTAATTTGCTCTGCTAAATCCATTTCTGAACTTCAAACTAATACTCAAGCTGTATTTTCCAAAGTTGAAACTTGGTTCCTAAAACGTTGCCTACTCCTAAACGCAAAAAAAACAAACTCTTACTCTTTAAGCCTACTACCAGATCCCCTACATTAGACTTCACTATCTTATCTAATAATGGAACCCTTATATCACCTGACTCTACTACTAAACTGCTAGGTGTCACGATTGACAACAATCTTTCCTTTGACTGTCATATCAACAATACCATTAAATCTGTAAACAGGAAACTTGGCTCTCTCTATAGAATTAAAACTTTCTTAACCTCCCCAGCCAAAGTTACTCTTGCCCACTCTCATCTTATTTCCACTCTTCTCTATGCCTCACCAATCTATACTAACCTTAAGAAAAACAATCTCTCTAAACTGTCTACCACTTACAATAATATAGCTAGATTTGTTGCTGGTAAGCAATTCAGAACTCACCACTGTCTGAATCTGCAGCAACTTAACTGGCTTGAACTGACAAACATGTTGCTTCTTTCCCAACTTACGTTTGTCCAAAGAGCTTTCTACCAACCTCATAACACACCTGTACTTTCTAACCTCTTAACCCCTTACTCTAATCTGAACTCACTCCGCTCTTCAAGCAAACTGCTAGTTACCTTAACCAAATCTAATAATCTAGCTGGTGATTAACACTGGAATCAACTTCCTACCAAACTTACTTCCATTGCATCTACTGTTCTGTTTAAACAAAAACTCATAATCTACCTTAAAAGCCACTGGATGTGTCCCTGCTCTAATCCTGATTAAAAATTTAACTTCCTTAGTTAACTCTCTTTTCTCTCTCCCTCTCCTTTTGTGCCTCCTGCTTTCTCCCATAGCTTTCTTTCTCCACCGTATATGGACTTCTCCCTTATATCCTTCCTCCTTATGGCTATGTCTCTTTTCCAGACAGTATATATCTTTTATAAATCTGCTCTCTCCTTCTATTATTGTTTCTCTTTTCCTTGGTTTTACGCTTTCTCTTCTTGGTTTTAAAATATGAAATAATGTTTAATATGTTGTTAATTACCTTGTCTAGGAAGTTAAAGTCCTATTCTTTTTTTTTTTTGAACAATGTTCATTGTCTACGTCCTACCAGATTTTAATCTGTTAATTTTGCTTATGTTGTATCTCTTTTGTCTATATGTGGAGCTTTTCTCCCCGGGCCTCTGCTGAAAATGGAAATATATCCAGTTAGACTAGCCCGGTTAACAAATGTAAAATAAAATAAATAAATAAATAAATTTAAGGTAATAAATACAGTACTAGCACATAATAAGAAAGTGTACTCGGTGCAAAGTACAGTACAAATATATTTTTGCCATACTGAAATAAAGGTTTGGTGATGATCATCAGGGGTACACAGAATTATAAAGACATGAGTCTGGGGAAGTGTGTATTTTGAAAAGGGCCACAGACAAGAATGAAATGTGGTAATGCACACCAGATAAGAGCATGTCAATGTACGTCTACCCCAAAGACAAGACAGGTGTAGCATGAACCTAATTACATATGTACATTATACTGTATGTATTATTGATTACACCTCTTGTGTGGGTATAGTCATATCCTCGCACAGTTAACTGTATATTAAGTGAATCTCAAAGTCACCTATCAGTGAAGATGACAGGTTGTGATATAAGCAACCTGACAAGATCACTGGAGAGGACATTTAGCAAGGATGGCAAATGGAATAGGTTGCTTGAATATGAGTGTAATGTCAACACAGGTCTCAACAAATTGGGACACAAAGCAACAGTCTCAGGGACAACAGTAGACAGAAGCATGCACAATCATGGACAGCATCAGAATAATACCACCATCAAGCTGTGTCATTGACATAAAATATATGATTGTGAGTTATTAACATGTTCTGCATGAACACACTTGTACATCTCTAATGATTTGTCAGCAATCTATAAGGGAAATCAAGCATACATTCCTAAAATTGACCAATTTTGGGAGGTGTTAAGAGAGACACTGTTATGCCTGTATTTTAAATAAGAAGCAATCCTGGCTAGTTGAGAGGTTTGCATGAAACATATATGCCACAATCCAAACTTGCATGAATGTAGCCCATGCCATCAATGTTGTCAATGAGCTGTGTATTTATTAGGTGCATCACAAGAAGATGTGTCACACATGCATCTTGTAAAATGCCTTGAAGAAAGTCTGCACTGTCATCTCCTAATGGTGATGCATTATAAAGAATACTTATGTATGAATCAAAAGATGTCTGGAAGCTGACTATGGCAAAAGTCATACAACTGAGTAAATCATCCATGGAGGATGCATGTTGAGGTACATGCAAAAGGGTGCATTCTACTCAATTATTGGTGTGATGAGGGTTAAGAACAATGGCATTATAATGTTCTTGATGTGGCGGGCATCAATACATTACCTCACATCACAAATTGTAATACCCTCTTGTAGCCTACCGTACATAGACTCCTCAATATAGCACATGTCGATAACACAGCAACACTGACATGTGAAATGTTCATAGGGTCATAGGACATTACTAAGCTAACAGCCAACATCACATAAAATCCCATCCATTATTATACCATTTAAAGCAAACTCCCTATATCTATATGATGGAAGAAAGTAAGACTATGTGTGCATGTTTGTATTTGTTTGGTTGCATTACATACTGCCTCTGTCCATATGTGAATTGCACCTCTCTATGACAGAATTAGCAATCACACATCCAGTGGTCTGTAGATGGCTTGCAGAAGTTCATGGAAGGATTCTGCTTTATGATGCATGTATGCATCTTTAAGATGAGGACATCCTCTAGTCCTCTGCAAGAAGGATGTCATGTGGCCAGATGGAAAGGGGGGATGTTGGATGCATGGGGCTATGTTACAGGTTCTCCTGAGTGGTAGTGAAATGAAAAGCAATTCAAAAGGTAACACAATGACTCCAATGTACCACCAAATGCACACACAGCAGTAGACTGTGTCTGATTTAAACATTACAGCTATGTAGTTATAGAAGCTTAATCCCATACAATGTACCACTAGCATCACCATATATGTCTGACTTTAATATTGTCACATTGCACTTATAGAGTATGATAGCAACATTGTATGCTGACAAGAACATGTTGGGAGGAGTATCTGACATGGATGTGGAGTCACATATAGGTGTGAAATTGTATCAAAGCTATTATTTGAATGTATACACACTAAAGTCACCTGCTGTCAGATTAGAACCACTAAACATCTAGTTACAAAAGCTGTAGAAAAGAGTACTTAATGTTACTGCCACAGCACAAGTTTGACTTGAACACTGTCAGAGTGCACTTTATACAAGATGACATCATCAGTATATATGCTACAAGAAGATGTTCTGAGAAGTGTCTGACACAGCTGTGGGCTCACATGCCATTCTAAAACTGTCACCATACTGATTATTAAATAAATGCACACACCATTTGACCACAGTGAGACTAGAACCCTAGCTATATATATATATATATATATATATATATATATATATATATATATATATATATATATGTGTGTGTGTGTGTGTGTGTGTGTGTGTGTGTGTGTATAGACAGCACTTATCACAAGCACCACAGCACAAGTCTGGCTTTCATAGTGCCAGACAACACTTTATAGCTAATGACAGCAGCAGATGGTAGTCTCACATGCTGTTCTAAAATGGTCCCTAGAATGTGAACTAACTGAACACAAACACACACAGCAATTGACTACAGTGATAATAGAACCACCACCTAACTATCTACAGAACACAAGCACCATAGCACAATTCTGGCTTTCAGAGTGACAGACAACAATTTACAGCTGATAACATAAGCAATGTATGTTTATGAAAAGATGTTGGGAGGCTTGTATGAAATGACTGTGCAGACATGTACGATTGTCAAAAATTTTGTCATGCATGGGATTGGATTGTTGACAGTAAAATACAAACTCATGCTCTTCTGCCTCTACACACACACCAGTTGACTGCAGTGAGATTGAAACCCCTACCTAACAGGTTAACACAAGTACTACAGCACAAGTCTGACTATTGCACTGCTGCTGGACACTTTGGAGTGGATGACATCATCACTGCATGCTTGGGAGAAGTTGTTGGGAGGCCTGTATGAACTAGCTGTTTAGGCATGCATGACTGTCCAAATATTTGTTCTGCATGTGACTGGATTGCTGACAGTAGGATACAGAGTCATGTCCTTCTGACTATGCACACACATGTACACATACATAGAGACATGCACATAATGTGGCTATTGTGCTAAGTAACCCACATGTAAGTATTTTGTTCCCATCCACAGAACACAGTAAGTAATAATTGCACCATCCCTGAAATATGCTTTTGCCTTGTCATACTGGTCTTCACAATCAATGCCATCATCATCAGTATTATATGATGTGGGTAACATATCCTGTTATGAGAGTGGTGTGCAATGTGTGGAATGTGTATTTTAGATTGTATTTCCAATGTGCATGTATAATTTAAAAGACAGATTCTCAAACTAGATGCAAAAAGCTGTCAGGAATGCACATTGCAGAAGTGAGACATGCACCTGTTTCTCAATATGTTGTGTACATTACAAATGTACAGTTACACACAGACATACACATGTTTTGTGAGCATCATTCCTGAAACTGTGTATATGTGTGTGTTCATATTTGTGATGAACTGATGTCCACATTAATACATGTAGAAGACAATCTAAATGTCTATTGTTTCTCACTTTGTTAATATTTCCAAGTCTTTTTGGTTTCTAATATCATGGTTAGATAAGTCAAAGTATGATTAAAGTTCATGAAATTAGTATTGTTTCAGTCTTCGATGTTAGCCAGAAGTGCTCTTCGCAGCTCCTGAAATATGTCCAGTAATGACTCCTTTTGTAATTCATATGGAGTTACATGTATCAGTAACATATCTAAATACCACTGTAATTTATTTCTGATGAGACCCATTGCTCCTACTAATATTGTAACTGTTTGGGTATCCTTCTTCCACATTGCCCTCATTTTTGCCTGCAAATCCTGTATTTTATGACTTTGTGTCTCTCTGTATGTAAGACACTGTAGAAGATGGGTGTCGCAATTTCAGTGAACAATGCTACTTTTGTCTTTTTTCATGGACTGCTACATCTGGTATGCTTTGTGGCTCATGTTTCCAGTATTTTTCAGCTACTTCAATATTATAATGTTTGCACAACAGTCTTGCCACATTATTATGCCTTTCAGTATAGATTCCTTCTGTCATTAGTCTATCACAGCTAACAAAATGTTGTGCGTCTGTTTCCAATTATGTTTTGCAAAACCTACATTTGTCTGTTTCACCCAGATGTTCAATGGATTTGATACACCAACATGCATGTAGTCCACTATCTTGGGCCACCATTATTAACCTTTTGTCTTTTGGTTTAAATTCACCTCTCCTTAACCATTCCTGCATTTGTTCCTGATCGACATGAGGATGTTCCAGAGTTTTCTATACTCACAACTATAGTTGTGCCTTTTACACATTTCTTGCCTTCTCATCTGATCCTTCACCTTATATGCATTATTTTGCTTTTTGACACATTCAGTTGCTGCCTGATTTTTATCTACTTCTGGTTTGACTTCCATTCCCACTTGACAATGATATGCTTCTGCTAAACTAAGCAGTCATCTTAGACATATTCTCCTCATGTTTCAAAACTTTCACTACGTTTGGGTCTTGTGAGGTCAGCAGATATGTATGCAGTCCCATGACTGCAGATCTATACATATAAACAATTTTGAGGAGGCTCATACCTCCTTCAGAATGGGGAATATATAATCTTTGTATGCACTGATTTTATAAATCATATGATAAGCATGAAGCATCCTTCTTGTTTTCCTGTCCAACCTATCCAACACCTTTTGGGGCCAGTCAATCACTCTAAAACTGTAAGCTAGGACAATAAAAGCAAATTGGCTTATAGCCTGGACTTTAATCCTAGATGTCAAAGTTGTTCCAGTATTAATTTAAATTTTCTAAATATTCTAAGTTTTATTCTCATTTGTTCATGTTTTATTGTTGATCCTTCATCAGTTCCCAAATATTTATACATTTCCTATTGCTCAAGTTCTTTCATATCACATTCATGTCCCAAACTGATGTTTTCTTGGTGCTACATTTTTACTGCTCTATAGGTTGCTTTTGCACATTTATCAAGACCAAATGACATTCTTATATCATGTTTTGACCACTTGCAGTTGTGCTTTCAGTTTTATATCATCTATAAAAAGAAGATAAGTCTTTACATGTTGTTGTTTTCTGGGAGCCAAATTGTAGTTGTGACCTAATCTGCTAATTAGACAGCTTAATGGGCTAAGTGCAAGACAAAATAGCAGTGGTGACAGAGAGTCACCCTGGAATATCCCCCTTTGATTTTTTATCCCTGGAATAATAATGTGTCCTTTATCATGGCTTAACTGCAAAGTGGTTTGCCACTGTTTCACGGTTGCTGTAATGTAATCAATCAGTGTAGTGTGTATCTTAAACATTTACAAGCACTCTTTTTATCTACAAATGTGGAAAACTGTCAAATGCTTTTCTATAGTCTATCCATGACATACTTAGATTCTTCCCCTTTTTACAGTCCTCCATTATGACATTATCTAACAACAAATGATACTTTGTTCTATATAACTTTCTTTTATAACCCTTTTGCTCTATTGCCATGATTGAGTTTTCTTCTAAATGACTATAGCCTCTGTTGGCATCAGTTCCAGTGTATAGTTTATACATCGTCAGAAGCCAAGTTATTGGTCAGCAGTGTATAGGGTAGCTTGCATGTTCGCTCTTAAGTAGGAGCATTGTTTTTCCTGTTGTTAACCAGGCTGGTGTCTGGCCAGGGTACACATATAAATAGTTCTTGCTCATAGCTAAATCTTCCAGTAAACATGTTAATACTTTTAGCCAGAAGTTAGGTACTGTATCTGGGCCTGGGGCTTTCCATTTAGGGGCTTTTCATAACTTTGTTTCAATCTCTCTGGCCATTACTTCATCCCATTTAATACCCTGTACATTTGAACTCCTTATTTTTTCTTTTACTTCTTCTGTCCATTTAACATCTTTGTTATGTTCCACAGGAGCTTCATAGACATTTCTCCAAAATGTATCTATTGCTTCTTTTTTAGTGGTGTTTCAATTCTTTTTGCTTTGTTTCCCAATTACCTATGACATTTTTTGGGTCATCAGTAAATTGCTTATTTTGTGCTTTTCTTTATATTTATCTGTGTATCTTCTAATTTTATTTGCCTGTGCTGCTAGTTTTGTATTAATTGTGATAGTGCACAAAAGATCCTGATCTGTTCTGATAGTGCGCATTGCTTTTATCAGGTCTATTATTCTGTGTATTTTTGTTGATCTGTTCCCTCTTCTCTACTCTTCTAACAGTGAGGCTTCTTGACTTAATTGCCTTGTAGTTTCCTCTATTCGATACTTCTATGGTGGCATTCAATTTTGCCCCTTCCCTTCCCTTACTACCCTGTGCTTTTGTTGTAAAACTTTATCTGTAATTAATTTAGCTACACAGTAACATACCCTATTTAATTCTGTTATATCACATAAGTTTCTATGGAGAGTCCTAATTACTCTGTTCATTTGTTTTATCAAACTTCTATCTTTTTGGGTCTTATTGACTCTCTGTAGTCTATTTATTTCATTGATCTTAATATGTCTGCCCATTTCTATTAAATCAAGCAACTCTTCTCTTAGATCTTTTTCTTCTGAACTGAGAGCTTATGCTTTGTTCTCCACTTCCTGTGATTATTCTATAGAAAGTTCCAGAGCATCTTGCTGTGCCACATTCTCTACAGCTTCATCCTGTATCATCTGTTGCTCTTTTGTATGGGAGCTCACTGGCTTATCAGTCCACAACATTGACTGCGACAGAGTTGCCACAGTTTCCTGTTCCTTCTCTTGCTGTGCAACTCCAACTGAATGTTTGTACTCATTTCTTATGATAGTCTCCAAAGGATCTTCATATGGCAACTGATCAGTTGTTTCTCATTTCAGTGGTTTCTCCTTAATTTGTGGATCCATTGCTCTATCCTGCAGCGATGTTATCTGAGTTAGATTTTCTACACTAAATCCTTCACTTTGCAGGTAATCCATCAGTTTCTATTTCTTTAACTTCTCCATTACTAATCCTCTTTTCTACTTTTCCTCTTTGTTTTCTTATTTTTGGTATTGTAAAATTTTCCCTGTCTGGATGCCTTTGCCCATATTTCTCTTCAAATATTTTTGGTGTTGCTGTTTTTGTATTGATTAGTTTTGCTTTCTCCTTTACAGAAATATTGCACTACATTAAACCTCTTTTTCTTTCTCATGTCCACATTTCTTCTTCAGATGTCTCCTGCTCCTCCTGTTTCTCCTTACTTTGGGGACTTATTGTTTTATCATGCTTGATGTAACCTGTATTAGATTTTCTGCACTAAATCCTTTCTTCGCAAGTATTCCATAACTTCATCTTCTATTTTTTTACCTTCTACTTTACTAATTTGTTCTACATTCCCTCTTTGTAATCTTATTTTTTTATTGTGAATTTTTCTATATCTGAATGCCTTTGCCTGTATTTCTCTTTGAATATCTTTGGGGCTGCCTTTTTGTGTTAATTAATTTAGCTTTCTACTTTGTATAAATATTGCACCATATCACATCTCTCTTTCTTTCCCATGTCCATTTTTCTTTGTTATACTTTACAAAAGTCTCCAGATTTTGTTCTTTATATTTTCACACTTCCTCAGTTGCTTCTTTTTCCAAACGGCCCAACGTTTCTTGGTCTATATAATGTTTTTTCATAAATAGTTTTATTTGAAGCTTCTGACAGTTTTCCTTGTGGGGGTATTTTTCTTTTTTCTAATTTCTCTCTTACTCTTTTTTGTATATCTTCTGTATGGAAATTCGGGTCTATATTATATGCTCGAAGTTTTAAAACTTTGACGCTCATATGATCAACACCATGTCAGGGAAGTTTTAAAACATCGAACATATAATAAAAATAAGCAAAAACAAAAACAACCTACCTGAATGCTCTGAGCAGGGGGGAAAGCACCCCTGCACCCCCCCCACACCCCTGCTACTTAAATATACCAAATCTGAGTTCACACTACAGTGAAGTAAAGGGAAATATTCCCTACGGCAATCTTTGTTAAAACTTTTGAGCTTTCAAAAGTCCGCTCATATGGTGTCGACAATATGAGTCTCAAACTTTTGAAAGTTCGAGCTTCTGATATAGACCCAGAAAGTCTGGGCTTCTTGCATAATAGTAACATACATAATTTCTTTCTTATCTTCAATAGTTCACTTTATCATCTACATTACTTTTTTGTCCTATCAGTGTTTGTGATTTTTGTGTTTTTCTACTTCCTTGCACAAACGGGGGGCCATCCTCCCCCAAGACCTGGCCTAGCCCCATTGTAGGAATGGTTCTGTGTCTTTAGGATTCTCCACAGCCATGTTTTCCAGTCCTCTCATCAGTGTGCCTACCAGGATTGAATGTTTTTTTATCCTGGGTCTTGCGCACCCAGCTATCTTTTTTTTTATTCTTTAACCTACTTCTGTCCATAATATGTGCTATATAAAATACAGTCTATATATCAGGGTTATCTTGATGAGATTTTGTGAAAAGCAGGGGCCACCTCATGAAAGTACTCACCAAAACTTGAAGATGAATTCAGTTCCAGCAATACTACTCTCCTTTGCTTGCTGATTTATCATAACTCAATTCGGACCCCAATAATCTCTCCATTTGGACCCCTTTCATCTCGTCATTCAGATCCCAGTCATAGGTTCATAGGTAGGTACTAGGCTATCGGCCCTTGGGCCTACATAAGTCTAGCAAACAAGGTTCCCTGGCTTACGCCACCCAAGAAAGTTATTTTCCTTTGCCACTGTTGAGCAGAGACACAGAACTGATCCCCTCGCTCATCTCTCCATTTGGACCTCTATCATCTCTCCATTGGGTATAATGCTTTAGGTGAAGTAACAATGCAGTTGTCCTATTTATTTTTGCAGTGTAGTTGACATTTAGGAACTATTACTGACCTATCCATTTTCAAGTGCTTTGGTACAGGGCACATATGAGTTTGAGTAAATATGCATTCAGTCAGTAACAAGTGCCTTCCCTTTGGTTGTCTTTTAACATGGATTATAATGGGATGAAGACTAACTGGGCAGTAAACATAGTAATACATGCTAATCAGCTCTTAACATAGTGCACCACCAACCAACTGGTTTGCACAATCGATTGCAAAGTGTTTGTGCATGGAAGTTTCACACTGAATGAATACAACTTGAACGTGAGAAGTTGTTATGCATATGAGCTATGTTAGAAATAGTTGCTAGATACTATGGTCTTCATAGTGTTTTCTATATTGAAAAATGATGTGTCATAAGTTTTATAACATTAAGAAGTGTTGCTACTGCCTTCCCCATTTACTCAGAGTTAAGTGGTGAGCAAACATGGCCTCTGCTTAACTGGAAATATAGTAATAAGTTTCACTGGTTTGCTCTCTGCCATGGAAACACACTGTGTAGAGGCATGACAGTCAGTACTTTGGATAGTACTAAGTGTAATAAAAACACCAGCTGGTTACTGTTCTTTGTGGTAACTGGTGTAACAGCGTGGAGTTTATATTTTGAGCACAAATGATACAGGGTTCAAATCCAGCTTAATCTAATTTTTGTATTATTTTTTTTCAGAATGCATTATGTAATTAAATGTAATAATCTTTGCAAATGTGAGAGGCAATGACTACTGTGAAGTAGTGTATAACAACAAACGTCAGTCAATTTATTTATTTATGTCAGCAGTACACATATGGAGTTGCAGTGTTATACATTTATTAGTGCAAGTAAATGTTGCAATGATATGTAAATCTAGTGCCTTTTCTCTGCTTTAGCTGTGAATTACTATAGTGCAGTGAGTTTATGCAGCATTGCTCAGAGGTATCCACATCATGCCATAGGACATTAAGAGACATCCATTGTCACTTGGCATTGGTGTGTGATGCCAAACTCAGTGCAAATGCAGAGGACAAAACATGAAGGTCTTTATTAGGGGGCATTTCTGCCATGTGTGTGGAATGTGATTCTATTTTTTGACCAGATTAAAGATGTGAAATGGGGTAGGGTAGAGAAGAAAGTGATGAAATGGGGAGCAAGCAGGGGAAATATTAAAGTAGAGGCAATATAATAATGTGCAAGAGGGAAATAGGAAAGAACCACAGCTACCCATGTCTTCAACACTGTAAAATGTACATGGATAGAATATTGGATGAATCTGGACTGTCACTTCAACAAAGATAGGTGACAACAGCACAATCATGTTGTATAGCTGATTGGAAAGAATCAAGTGTGTTGAGAAGACACATTTACAAAGTGGAGAGCTATGTATGGGACGGTATTTTTTTTTTGTAGGACAGGCGCCCATTTTTTTTAATTTAATTTCAGCAAGAGAGAAATGTTGGGTAAGGGATGTAGGTATTTCATGGTCAGGTAAGTCGGGTAGGTGAGGAAGTGGTTGCAGACAAACAGGACAAATGACAGAGACAGGGATGGTGAGTGACACAAAAGGCTGGGGACACCATGATTGGGGATAGGGAGGGGATATTGGAGGCCATAGCCATCAAGCATGGGGACAGAGAAAATGTAGTCCTCACCCTCATAACTGTCATCACCATCCCCTACCTCAGCTTGCTGTTGGAGTGTTTGATGTTTTTGTTTTCACAGCATTCCAACAAGCATCTTTTCTATATGGCTGAGGTGTATACCAATGGTACTTTCTATGACCTCACACACCATGCCTGGCAGCTCCTGGTGGGTGACAAAATCATCAACTGCACCAATACTCCCAGAGGGTACCATTACATTAGCTGTCAAGGTAATTCTACCTGATGATGAGGGCCAAGGTAGTACAGGGGCTGCAGAGGCAATACTGCTAGGTTGTGTCCCAGATGTACTGGGTGTCCGTGCGGTAGCCATTGGAGGGGTGGCAGGCTGAGACACAGTGGCTGGCCTACCTTCCTGTACTGGAAATAATTTTGTCAGTTGTTAGAAATTGATGACATGAGAACGTTGCAACCACATATATAAAAATAAAAAAGAGAGATAAGGAGTGAGGTAAGAGACAAAAAAGAAAAAGATAATTAGAACCATTATATGTCACATACAATAAATTACTGCAATATAAAATAATTTTACTTTTATTTTAATTATACTTTATAAATACTACAAACTATCACTGATAATTGTTTCAAGTAATCCTTGAAATATGCATATATTGCACATATGCTTTTTCAAACAACACAGATTAAGTTAACAACATGGCATTTATGACAATTTTGTTGAAATTAATATTTTATAATTTTGAATTATTTTACAACATATTTGTTACCTGTGGGATTTGAACCCACAACATCTGCCTACATTATTCCAACTGACTACTATAATAACCTTAAGCATCATAATGAAGCCTGCATGCTTAATTTGCTACTAATATATAGAAAAACAATACTTTTAATACAATAATAATTATTTTGTTCTGCATATATACCCCTTGCTACTCTTACCCCCGGATTCACTAATCTTCCATGCAGGACTAGCGTAGTCCTACATGGAAGCACCAGTTTAGGGGCATGATGGCAGAGCGCCATGCATATTAATGAAGGTGTGTCACCTGACCTCCCAGGCTTACACGGAGTGTGTACGAATGCAGGGGGCATGTCTGAGAGCAGAGCTCTCAGAATAAACTTGCCCCTGCAATGTTGAACAGCAGAAAGTGGAAATAAATGAGCAAGACCGCTCATAGGTGTCTGCATATCCCCACCAGCAGTCCCCCATGTGTAGAACAGCAACAGTACATATTAATAAACTGAAGAAACCCCTTTATTTATTTATAAAAATCCGAGTACAGCTAACCGTAGGTGCACGGGTGTGCCCATCACTTAGCTACAGTTAAAGTAGCTTAAAAGACTGAAGAGGATAACAAGGAAGATATATGGAAATGAAGCAGGATAGCAATAGTGTAGTGGGCAGAGCATCCGCCTAACGAGCAGGCATTCCTGGTACGAGTCCCACTGCAGCACATACCATTTTCCATGTGAAAACTGTATATGAATATTTTATTGCTGTATAACCTACTAAATAATATTTAAATGTGAACTGGAGTACTGCATTAAATGCACATGTGAGGTGTCAGTGTCATAATGAATAAAGCACTAGGAAACATGTTTAAGCACCAATAAGCAGTAGTAAGCATATGTAAGCACTAGTAAGTGACTTTAAGCCTGTTTGTGCAGGGTTAAGCAATGCGCACACAGGTTAAGCAATTCTGAAGCTAACTCTCTGTAAGTATATGTAACCAGAGGTTAGCATTGCTTACCTTTGCGCAAACTAGCGTAAACATGCTTACAATTGCCTAAAAGTGCCTTAATCACTCTGTATGCATCAGTTGCTGTTCTGGCCAGGAATAAAAGTAACCAGCCTTTGCAGGATGTGAACCCAGCACCCTGAACACTACAGTCACAGTAGTTAACCACTAAGCCATTGCAGCATTATGTAAGAATAAGGTTCACACAAACAAATCCTCAGCATAGGAAAATCAAGCTGAACTTTTGAAAGGAATTTATATACAGTGTGATGCTGTATAACCTGCTACATAACCTAAATATGTGAACTGGAGTACTGCAGTAAGTCCAGATGTGAGGTGTTATTGTAATAAAGTGTTGAAGTTCCCAGGACCCCATACAGTGTACGTACACATGAATCAAGGATACAAGACACATATATAACATGTAATGAAGAAGAAATCAATGCCAAAAGGCAAATATCATGCTAATCAAATATTAAGCACTGCTAAGCAAGGCACAGCACTGCTTCCCAGACTACTGGCAGGATACTACCAGTGGGAGAAACAGTGTCAACCTGCTAAGTCTAATCTTGAAACAAACGCATGTTCGTCCCTGGTGGGTCGACCCCAAAAATTTTGCTAAAAAGAGTCTTCGGAGTAACATACCATGCCTCAAAGGTAAGCAAAGAAGGGTACGTATGTTCGTGGACTAAATGTTTGGGAAGCCTGAAAATCCATGGGTTGAGACGACTTACGTGATGGTCCCGAGAAGTGGAGAGTGGGCAATGTGTAGTGGTGTGGTTAGATTAGGCTGGAACCTGTAGGAAGGATGATTACTGTGGAGGAGGAACGGGGGGAGGGAATGATGGGTATGACAGTATGGAACAAGGCATGCCGGGGTTGGATGGACCAGTTCTAATGGCCGCCTCATGGATGTAAGCGAGAAAGGAGGGGGGGTAAACAGGAAAGGAACTGAGGCATACCATTTCCCATGGTAAAACATGTTATGAGTAATATGTATGTTGCATAACCCAGGGAATAACATATATATATATATATATATATATATATATATATATATATATATATATATATATATATGAACTGGAGTACTGCGGACATGAAATAACATATATATATATATATATATATATATATATATATATATATATATAAACTGGAGTACTGCAGTAAATGCACATGTGAGGTGTCAGTATCATAATGCATAAAGCAGTAGTTAGGTTAAGCAGCAATAAGCAGTAGTAAGCATATGTCAGCACTAGTAAGCGAGTTTAAGGTCATATGCATGGGGGTGAGCAATACTCATACAGGTTAAGTAAATCTGACGCAAACTATCTTTAAGCATATGTAATCGGATGTTTGTGTTTGCATGACGGTAATCACTGTGTACACAAAGTAAGCAATTTTGAGGCTAAACTGCTGTAACTGGATGTTATCTGCAGTTGGTAATGCTTACTGTCAAGCAAACATGCTTACAACTGCTTAAAAGTGCCTTAATTACCCTGTATCCCACCGCCCTTGTTCTACCCAGCAACAAAGTTAACAGCCACTGCAAGGCTCAAACCCAGGACCCTGCATACTACAGTCATAGTGAATTACCACTACACCATGTCAGATATATGTAAATCTCAATTATTCTCAGACATATCAAGCAGCACGGTCAATCTGCATAAGGGGAAATGTACTAATATCATAACACACAACCTCTTATTGCAAACATTCTGGACACAGTGTGACAAAATTGAGGCACAAATTGGGATAAATGCGAAATATTGTTCTTATACATGTAAAATGTTGCTAGTTAAACAGCGATTTGTTGTAATACACATAATCTGAACAACATGAAGTCTGAAACTCCAATGTATCATCATTCCTGACTGACCTCATTCCTGATATCATCCATGTCAATTGGCTAGACGAATGTGGGACAGGCCAAAACTGTGAGCCAAACATGCATAGACATATGGACAGTTATAGATCTGTAAATGTAGAGAGATACACATCTACATATAAATGTATGACTCACCCATAAATCGTATCACATCAGTGGTATATAGGTCGATACATGAATATGTTGACATATATATATA
>NC_056733.1:485704279-485766779 GCF_019279795.1 Protopterus annectens | reverse complement strand
ATGTCTGTGTGTGCACCTGGGGGGGCACCATCCCCTGAGGTGGTTCCCCATGAAGGTAGTGCAGGACCATTAGATAATGAGGTTCCATGGTGGGTTGCAGATGTGATGTGACCTGGTAACATGTCCACATTAGGTGGGAGAAGTGTTCCTGCTGGCAAATATCTCCTACACATACTATTGTGTCACTGTCATGGAACATATGTGGGTTGTAATAGTCCACACAATCCCAGAACATGTCCAAGAACATGCATAGATATCCGCAATAACACAGAATGGCAAATGTGTAGCAATCACATAGCAAGCATACCACATACATATGTGGAAACATAGTGGCAGTGACAATGGCATGCAGGTGAAATACTCTGTAACAGGCCAGCAATTCTAGTGCCCCCACAGGGAGCATGTCTACAAACACATAGCAGAATGTGTGATACAATACAATATATGTCCCAATGGTAGATAAACTGGGGCCGTACCACTTGCATTGTGTGAACATTTAGTTGGAGCTGATGTGGTGGGAGACCAATATGTGTATTATATTATGGTAACTGTGCCATATGAGTTGCTCAGACATATTTCCATCTTTATGTATTTCAGGGACAATGGCACATCCAAGGAATCTGGCCTACAGTGCCGCTGAGGATGACATCATAATCAATAGCCTCATCCAGCACTATCAGCTGCTCTTCTCTAGGACAAGCCATGATCAGTGTGAGTGCACCGCCATGTGAAATGATGTAGTCCACAGGGTAAATGATGTCAGCATGCATAGGCGTACTTATTAGCAGGCCTGCCATCATTGTAGTGACCTGCTCCACCATGTACTTCACCATGCTGCTGCCATGCGGGGTGACCACCTCACAATGGGGGGGCATAACATCCATCCCCCCATCACCAGAGTTGAGGAGCTGCTCATGAGCCTGGTGGCACCTGACCACGCACAAGAGCTACAGACCTATGCAATCATGGAGGTGAGTACTACTCACACACCAGGCATGGAGCATGCAGGTAAGGTCCCAGGGCATATCAGTAGACCAGTGTTACATATGCATCTGTACAGGTAGATCATGCATATGTGAGATGTAGAGTCTGTTGTTGTGTAGTACTGATAATCAGTTGTGCATAATCTGTAGTACTGTGGAATTCAACTGTAATGTTACTGTAATATTGCACCCACCCTATAGCAATGCCACAGCTGTGGCCACTGACATCAACTCTATCTCATCCCAATGTAGGTCCCTCTGGGATACCAGCAGGGCAGCGGCTTGATGCCGGTGAGTATGGTTTAAGGTCATGCTTGGCAATACACTGTGCATGTCATAGTTAAGGTTTAGGCCATGTACACCTACCCATAATGCATGCTGTACATGTTCACTGACAGTGTACACACCTGACTAATGGAATTCCCAGCCTCAAACACATGCAAAACACAGACAATTTCAGACAACTGTGGCTACACTCCAGTGCACATTGCCCAGGCACAGGTGACATCTGCCGAACATACACAGCTATGTCATACACAAAGCAGTTGAACATGATACACATAAGGAAATCCAAATCCCTCTGCAAACACATGCTCCAGGGTTCTAAACCTCATCAACACATTAAACAGAACATACTGGAGGGATAGGATCCTGTCCTGGGAATTTCCACACTCTGGAACAGACTACCCATTCATGTCAAGCAATGCTACCCACTGGCCCTCTTTACAAAAACACTTGACAACTGGATGGGAAATGGGGAATTCACCCTGGGTAGTATGTCTCTGCCACAGCCTGACAGGGGCACAGGGGAATAACATTATTAGGTGGTGCATGCCTGGGAACTCCTGTGGCTAGGCTTATGTAGGCCCCAGGACCAATAGAATAATACTCACCTATGAACCTATGTGCACCACAGGCAACATCAGCCAGGTTGCACTACAGATATGTTCTGCATAATGGCGGGACATTGCCAAAGCCATGTGTTGCAATGTGTTCTGATGTACCAGCACGATGTTGGGGAAGTACAGAAAATTGCAGTTATGATACATGTGCTGCACAATCCACACCTCACCCCAACCCCGGGATGACATCCCCATCTGTACCTTGCTGGTGCCACAGTACATCTGCATGTTTGCCATGCATTGACAGGGAATATGCCAGTACACATGGTGTTCCTAGTTTGGGATACTACAATATGACACACATGTGTAGACCACAGATGTTGAGCATTTGCAATGTGGCAGGAGATTGTGAGGGTTTGTCATCCTGAAACACAACAGTGCACTGGATGGGAGAGACAAACCCACTAATACTGGCTGTATCTGCACACAGTCAAGGACATGAAGTGTGGCAGCCATAACCCTGACTCCACGGCACTAGTAATGGTACTGTATGACCTCCAAGGGCTGTGTGTTTAGCATGCAAACATGTAGATTTGGGGAACATTTGCAGGGCTGACTGATCAACTACCGGCTCATGATGATGGCCCATGCTACTATACCCCTGCCAGGTATTGTGACCGCAGTAGTACACATAGCAGTTGTTGCTACACACCATCATGATATGTGTGTGCACACATATGCACCCACAAATGGTATGCATCCCAATCAGTGTCTGCACAACTGGCACATATGGCTCATAATGCAATTGACTGCCTAGGTCGTATGTCACATATCAGGTATGTGTAGTGATGACATATGCAGTAGTGTTGCACCATGGCATGTCAGGGAAGAGGGTGCCATGTCAATAATGGTTTGTACACTCACCATAGGCACAGTAAAGTGTGTCTGTTGTCAGTCTAATGTATTCTATCACTCATACATGCACCACTGATGATGACATCTGTGAATACACATCAGGCATCCACAAACCACGTGTCCACATATAATCCACAAACACACAGAGGCTGTGAGCAACAGAGGAAACATAACTTCCCACAGATACACATCATGCAATGGTGTGTGCACCTGTGAGATATGGTGCACAGTATATGCCAGGGTGCTGCCCAGATGCACAGCAATGCTGTGGACATGGGTGCAGTGTGTTGCAGGGTGAGGGCTATCACCTACTAACAGACGCCATGCATCACAGCCATGTATAATGTTGGTAACAGGGATTGACTACAGTTGGACTGCATGCTGTTGTGCACCACATGTTCTGCATGCTGACATGTGTGTAATTACAGGTCTGTGTGTGATAATGTAGTGCACCATCACCTGCTATTGTGTGTGTTAAGGAGGTGCTGGAGTTGTCTGCAGGTACTTTCTGGTGGAGTGTAAGGATTGTCATGTATGTTGACTGCGTGTGTGTATGTGTGTGTGTGTCCATGTTTGCACATGTGTGTTTGCGGTGTCATTCATACCTGCCAGCTTCCCTTAGGAGTCGTGCAGTAGACGGACATGGACAGACATATTAGACACCAGGAATACATGTCTGAACTGCGATAGCAGGACAGCCAATAGTATATATATGAGTGTCCACAGCCAGAAGGATGCATAGGGAGGTAAAACTACACATCAGGGATACTGGTTTAACTGCAAGCAGCAGAAATGTGAAGGTAAACCCATGTCTGCAGCAGTATGGATGCAGTGGGGAATCATTAGACTACACCAGCATGTTTCCATATTGTAATGTACTCCACATAGACAGTAATTAGTGCAACAGATCATGCAGCTATTGAACAACAGTTACGTATGCCACCCCTGTATGTGACATCATTGACTGACCGTGGTAGCCAATAACAAATGGCAGCCATTCACAACACATGTGGACCACACCAGGGTGTTACCCAGATGACAATAGGGTGTCCTGGACAAAACAGACCCCAAACAAGGGAAAGAGGTAATGGTGTAACAGGTCATGTGTTGTGATCACATGTCTGAGCTATTAGATGAATTATACCTGAGTGACTGGCATCGGTTATTGTAATTATTCAAATCTGATGCTGGATGGGGGAGTACAGACAATTAAGTAGGGACTTTGTCTATACACAGGTAAAGTCCGTTATTCTGTTGCAATTCCAGGGTGTGTGCATGTCTGTGCACGTGTGCGCATGTGTGCATTTGTGTGCGCGCACGCATGTGTGTGTGTGTGTGCGCGCGCGTGTGGTGTGTGTGTGTGTGTGTGTGTGTGTGTGTGTGCATGTACTAAGTGGTGATGTACAGGTCTTACAGTCCATTTCCGGTTTTCCCCTCACAGGTGGCAAGGTGGGGCTGGGTCCCTCCCGCAGGGAATCTGATGTCACTGATACAGACAGTGACCATGAGGATAGGTGTGTTGAGGCATAGGCGGGCTTGTCAGGGGCTGATGCTGGGCCACCAATTGACATCCCGCAAGTATCCACCCCATCCACGCATACAGTCATACTGCCTCTACATACCTCATCACCATTGGCCTTAGCTGAAGGACAGTCTTTGGTTGGCATTGGCCAGGACAGTGTGGTATCCATGGCACATGTGTCAGGACACAGCAGCCATAGCAAGATGTCTGTCGGGGCACCACATAGGCAGATGTTCAGGGGGTGCTCGTCGGAGCACTGCTGGTCATCATGCCCCTTGCAGATGTGCCACATGTATATCTACCACACGCATGTCCCAGGCTGTCATGGAGGTACAGGCATGAATGGAACAGTACACCAGACAGGGTCTAAGGGTGCAGAGGGCTTATCACACCTCTGTAAATGATGGCATCTGTGACCTAGCAGGTGCCATTCATAATTTCACCGAGGTCATGGATAGACGGTTGCGTGAGAAATTGGATCTCATCAACAATGTCATGTCCATGCATCAGGACAGGGCGGGAGGTTTGCGATGGCCATGTGGACGTATGCCAGCAACATCAGCAGCTGGAGTTCACCGTGGATATCCTACCAGTCTCAGCTGCTCCCGTAGTAGCAGTATCAGCTCCAGCACTGCGGGGGGGGGGGTACTGTACACAGACTGTCATAGCAGGCCATGTGCACATGGCCCTGGCTAGTCCCAGGAGGGACCTGGATCCAGTGGACATTTGTCAACCTCAGGGAACAGTACCCTAACTGGCCATGTACCTGATAGTGTCTGTTTCACTTCTGCCAGGCACAGTTCCTGTGTCCGTGGCCAGAGATGGATAGACGCAACAATAACTGCAATGACAACACCCACACCCAGTAAGTTATAGCAACCCCAGTATTACTGCAAACCTCTGCAGTGTGGAGGAGGGCATTAACACAGCTACGACCTGTGAAGGACTGTATGTCCACGGGATGGCACCTGTGGAATGTTGGCATTTGCCAAGCAGTCCTGGGGGAAACATATTCTGTGAACGGAGGTAGATCCCTTAACATCTACACACATTCCTACATGTGGGATGGTGTAGAAAAGCCTGCTATGATCTACATAGGCTGTGTGAACAACCCAACCCTCATCTACAACTTTCATGACTGCTTCAAGGAGATATATCAGGTTTAGGTGGCATTCTCTGTCTTTGACAAACCCAACATTGGTGGGGTCCAGGGTTTTAAGATTACGAGTGACATTGACCATGGGTTCAGTGTTGATATGTTCCATGTCCCTGCAAATCAGGCTCATCAGGCTACTGGGTGGTAGTTCCCAGCTGAAATGGTGGAACACCCTTT
Source organism: Protopterus annectens (assembly GCF_019279795.1). Classification (NCBI taxonomy): domain Eukaryota; kingdom Metazoa; phylum Chordata; order Ceratodontiformes; family Protopteridae; genus Protopterus; species Protopterus annectens. The sequence goes on along the minus strand of NC_056733.1, from coordinate 485,761,184 downwards.
GTGGAGTGGGATGACTGTTGCTGTGTGCCATTCAGTAGGCAGAAACCCTGCGTTGAGTCTATGATTGAACACAGTCCTTAGGTAGGGTGCCAGTTTGTGCTGTAGTATGTGTAGAATGCAACTTGTATTGGTTTCTGGTCCCATGGATGCTGTGTTACTGGCTTTGCAGAGTGTGGTTCTTACTTGTGCATCCGTAATTACAGTAACCTTGCATCAGTCTGGTGTACAGATGGGCCATTTAGGGGGTGAGAAGGGGGTCATGTGTGTAATGAATCCATCTGCTTGGATGTCGGCATTATCTGTTGCTTCTGTCTAATACTGCCCTTGTGCTGTAACTCAGAGCAGATGTGAGTATTGCCATTGAGATCCCTGATTTAGCTATACACTGCTTTGTGGTTGTCCTTGGCAACAGTGGTGAATCCATTGTCAGGTGTAGGCCTGTTGGATCGTATGAGGGATCCCAGCTACTTACTGAGCCTGCCCAGGGAGTTCCCCCAAACATGAGACTTCACTTGACTGCACTGCATGATACGTAACTGATGCCAGCCTGACATCATACAGGTGGGATGGAGTACTGTCAACATCTAGTGGCCTAGTTGTGTAAGGTCCTGGTTATGGGATCTGCAACAGTTGGTAGTGTATTGCAGGCCAGACGTGTTTGGCTGTGGGGGGATACCTATTCGTGCCACATGTATGTTGTTTGTGCCTCTCAACCCCATTAATGGTGCATGTGGACATATATGTTTTTGTTATGTTCCATTTAGATATTAATATATGTACACACACATACATCTACATGTTGAAATGCATTCCCCGTAGTGTTGAATACCTGGCCTGGATGATATGTTTGTGAAAACATCATGATTACACGTATCTGCCATGGCTTACTGGTAAATCACTTTGTCTATGGTGTGCAGGGTCCTGGGTTTGAGCATTGTAGGAGCTGTTTATTTTGTTGCTGGGCAGAATACAGCCCGTTGGATACAGACTGATTAAGGCACTTTAAAGCAGTTGTAAGCAGGTTTACGTGGGTTTGCGTGAATTTGTGTGGAGCTAAGCACTGCTAACTTCCAGTTACAGTGTCTTACACTCAGTTAGTTTCTAAATTGCTTAACCTGTGTAGGCAGTGCTTACCCCTGTGCAAACGCGCTTACAACTGCTCAAAAGTGCCTTCATCACTCTGTATCCAACGTGCCATGTTCTGCCCAGCAACAAAATAAACAGCTCCTGCAAGGCTCGAACCCTGGATCCAACGCACCCTAAACAAAGCGATTTAACACTAAGCCATACCAGATACAAATAAATCCAATGTTTTCAGAAACATATCATCCAGTCCAGTCATGCAACAGTACAGAGAATGTCCAACATCTAGGTGTATGTGTGTGTAAATATATTAATATCTAAACAGATACAACAAATCTATATATGTAGATATATATAGATACATTTCTAAAACTATATACATATATATTAATATATATGAGCATATATACATGCAAATGCCTACATTGACACATATATGTGTCTACACCTATATGTCTACATATAGGTTCATAGGTTCATAGGTTCATACTAGGCTATCTGCCCTAGGGCATTTATAAGCCTAGCCAGAGTGTGTTTGGCTTTCGCCATCCATTTTAAATTAATTTTGCTATGCCCTTTTTCGAGGTTAGTATACTGTGCCTCTGTCTAACAGTGACAGAGAAGTGATACCCGGGGTAAACCTACGATCTCCCATCCACTCATCAAGATTCCTCTTGAAGAGAGTCAATGATACATAGCAAGTTACATATGTGTACGCAGATATGCATCTATGTAGGTTTATATGGACATAGTTATATATACGTAAGCAGATATATATATATATATATATATATATATATATATATATATATATATATATATATCGGTATATATGGCCATACATCTGTAGATAGCAATGTCAGATTAACAAACATGCATATGTCCACATGGACCGTTACTAGGGTGTAGAGGCTCCACACACTATACATCTTGTACAAATAGGCATCCCCCCACAGCCAAACACATCTGCCCTGCAATACACTACCAAGTGTTGCAGATCCCATAACCAGGCCTTGACATGACATGGGCACAAGATGTTAAAGTACTACATCTTACCTGTATGATGTCAGGCTGGTATTGGTAACATATCATGCAATCCAGTCTGCCTCCCATAAGAAATGTAAAATGTGGAAGCCATCAACATCCCCAGGATACAGATACACAGAAACAGATATGCAGATACATATATACATATGTACATGGATATATATATATATATATATATATATATATATATATATATATATATATATATATATAGATATGGATATGCATGTGACTACACATACACACGCAGATATATATACAGAAAGATACATATGTAGAAGGTGCACACAATATGGAACAGTCACTATGCCTACAGTTAACACCTGAACAACTGGACACTGTATGGGCCAACCATACAAATGACAATCGTTGCCTGCAACATATACCCACAAAGAGGTCATAGGAAAAACACCACACACAGGTTTGCAGAAATGGAATATCTTTCATTGTGTACTATTACAGTTCTATATGCCATGTCATATAGGAGTTCAGACACTGACATCCATATAAACAGAGGAATGCAACTGTGAAACAGTTGTACTAATACAGTAGTCTGGAAAGGTTCACAACTGTTGCTGTCCAGGCCAAGCCCTTCAAATTGTACAATAGTGAGGAAGACTAGTACACAGGATACCAAACGATCAACAGTGTGTAAGGCAGGTATATAGTTCAGCAGCCTCTATCTACACTCTGTACAAAATCACTAGGTGGTAAAGACATCATGTGACCAAATGGGTTGTAGCTGTTACATAAAAAGTCATAACTGACACCATCACATGCACACTGACAAACAGAACAGTCTGAATGGCAGGAGGCAGTAGGCTTGCATTAATCCAAGGTATGTAAGTACTGTAAATATAGGTGAAGTATACGGTACTGTACATCCAGATACCTTAAGGCAGCTCACCCCTGATACCCCCACATATTGTAACAGCCTAGGTCATTTATAGTGCTTCTCTCTCCAGACTCAATAATGCAGGGCCATATACCACTGTTACATGCACTGGCCTCTGGAGTGCATAAGAGCACACATGTATTGTGTAGGTGACACCCACACATATATGGCCCCAGCCCCACCGTATGTGTGGGGGATACAACAGCAGTGGACTGATGGCAGCAATGACAGTGTGATATACTCACAGCGCACTACGGAGCAACCCCCGACAGCATGTCATATGTGCAAAGCTTGATATGTAGACGGAGGACAAAGACTGGAACACAGGCACAAATGTGAAGAACTGTTGCCATACACTAAGCAAGTTGCTGGTGTTACAGGATAGTCTGTAACATACCCTTAGTCAGGGAATTGAGGTTAGTAACAGTAATGGATGTAGCCATGTACTGATAGCACTTAACACACACACTGCCAGTGAAATATCAGACCTGTGTGGTGGACAGACAACACATGATAGGCACACCTCTGGCCACCAAGAGGATAGGCCCACAGTTGAGAGCTATGCAGACAGACTGCATTCCAAGGTAAAGTAGCATGTACACACACACCCTGTAACACCAGTACTATACAAAGCATAACACAATTGTACTCACACTCTGTCTGTAGTTCCTGAACCTCATACAAATATGTAGCTGCCCTGAGTGTGCTGGTTCTCCTGTAAGAGGTATTGATACCTGCTGTCTGTAACACTGATGCCCACACACAGGAAGGATGTCCATCACACAGGCACCATACAGGGACCACGCCCACATGATGTAGGGCTTTATAGTAGGTGGTTGCCATGACAGTGGTGATTGGAAGTACTACACATGTGTAATCATATATATATATATATATATATATATATATATATATATATATACATATATATGGCTATCTGGATGATAATATGCACCATATGTCCTGGAGGAGTGTAGCCCTACCCCAGCCTCTATAGTCCCACAGTCATTGTGCAAGGGGATGCCAGGTATGTATAGCAGATATATTAGTAGACTATTGCTACTGTCATTGGGATTGTCTTCACAGACATGGTGTGTGTTAGAGGTCACATCTGCTTATAACATGTGTGCCACTGGCTACTGACAGACATCCTAAGGACATCATAGTACAGTACCACTGCTAGCACGTAATGCTCCTGGACTGCAGCAGAGATATTGGCCAATATATGTGGACATTCTGACACACTCTGCACAGTCCAGAGGTATACACATTACCCCTTAGTGCTAAACATGTGTACCATGCCTGACAATATGGATGTGGAGAGCCATGTAGATGGGTATAACACATAATGACTGGAATACATTTACCATCATAGGTTATGAATTCACACACCCCTGAATGGCCTGACACATAATAACTGCTGGTACAGGGGTGCCATGGCCACATAATACCAACTAGATATTGACATACATCTGTACAGCATCCCACTGCTCTGTCTGACATACATGACTGTTAAGGGAGGCCTGGCAGCAGTACACCTGGCAAGTATCTGCACACGACATCTCACTGGGTAAGTACACTAAGCTGCTAGGCATGTAACAATGCACTGTGCAAGCTACAGGCAGACTGGCTCAACACTGGCCTACATATCCAATGGGGGAATGCACATGTACCTGCATATATAGCAGGCTCTACAGGCATGTCACAGCACAGGCTAAGATACTCCTGTGTGAAAGTGCATAACCACAACCAATGTGAACACAGCCACAGCCACATATGTTAAGCTAGCATAATATTACAGTATATGTACTATCTGTTTGACACCATCCTCATATGTGCCACTCACAGACTGACCCTACATATACTGGGCTGCTACACAGTTTAGTCTGATGGCTGTCTATGGTATGGGACATGTGTGTGTATGGCCCTACAAACATGTATGTCAATACGGTAACATACAGTGGAGCAGCATGCAACATCAGATAGGACGGGACCTAGAAAAATTACATCTACCACAGTCTGTATACAGGCGAAAGTACATATTAACAATACATACACTGCCGACATTCACCATAAGTACACGGTCCTCAGTACTGTACAAACATCCACAGAATGTCCAGGTTATGTCATCAAATATACCCCCTTCTGTACATAACATGTGTAGCAGTCTGATATCTCACTGGCTTATCAGATATGATGACAGTAATTATGGTGTACAGCACATATGCACCACTTCATGCACAACATATGTACACAGGTTGACTGAGCTGAGGCTGGAAGCACATACACAGGGCCAATAATGATATGTTGCTGTGATAACCTCATACATTTGCTGTTGTAACAGGGTTTGTTGCAACATATGTCTTATGAGGGATAAGAAACCAGTAACTGTCACGGCTTTCACCATCTACAGACTGCAATCCTTGCACTACCTTCTGCAGTCACCAGATAGATGCTCCATTGGTACACATAAAACCAAAGGCATAACACACTGCCCTGTCTGCAGATGACCCTGCAGATGTGGATTCCACATAAACATGGAACTGACATGGCAGGTATTGAGACATGCAGGACAGTCATATCCACACACACACACTGTGAAAACAACAGTACTCCAAATGCAGTATAGCAGCACTTACAGTCTGTAGTCAGGTAAGGCACATCACCCTTCTGTGTGTTGCCCTGTTTCCACAGTGTATGTTGTTAAAGGTAAATCCCCAATCCATCTGCGATGCTGTTTGCCAAACAACAGATCTAGTTCCTGCTCACAGTGAATGAAAACGGCCAACACCAACATGATGTTCCTAGATATTGGTGTGTGTTTCCATGCAATTGGCTATGGGAATGTTACCACAGCTGTTCCACATGCAATCAGCTAGGGGTGGGCTGCAATTCATGCAGAGGCCATCAGCTGATCATGAGCATCACTTAAAATACACATGCTGCTGCCAAGCAAAGCAGGTGTTGGTCTCCACATCCACCAGCGAGGGAGTGGGAGAGGCAGACAGAGACAAAGGCAAGGCAGGGAGTGGTGGAAGAGTAAAACCTAAGGATGTTTGTGTCACACACCTACCAGCACAGAGTATCAAACCCCTGATGACTATGTAATGCCATCACAATTCTATGCAGTTATTGCATGTGCCACATGGGTTACCTGTTGTGGAACTCTCAGAACATATATGTGATGGTGACTGACATCTTCAACAGGGATATGGTAGCTATATGGTAGGTGACGTACACATGCCTGTCCACATGTACAGGTGCCAGCATCAACACAGCCACACTCTCACAGGGACGCACACACATTGACACACTTGGCAGGGCCAGGATTACAACTCATCAGTAGTGGGATTGCCACAACACATCACTGTGCAGGTATCACATTCACCACATGGGTCATACGGGGGTTGTAGGGGTAAAGGGTATGGGGAGGTGTCTGGCATCAGACAGCATGCTTCAGTATACCCATGGGGGTTGTAGGGAGTGTGGATATGAACATAGGCACCATACAACACAAACACAATCACACAGGGTGCCAGTACTGACATTCATGGGTGCATGCTTGCACAGGTGTGTGGTGGTCGGCTGTGCCAGATGGCTGTACAAGGCTAGGCAATGGGTATACCTTGGCAGCAGGCCACATGACAATGGTCTGCATTGTGGCTTTGGGCTGTAGTGTCTGCATTTGCCCACACAGGTGGGTATTGTATCCCTCATCCAGTCACCTTGTGTGGCCAATGCTGTGCATCACTTGCCATGTATGTGTTCCTTAGTGCATGATATGGATGGTGTCTGGGATGTGCACACCTCCCACATGCATGTACAGTGATATGTGAAACTGTACCTGGGATGTCTGGTCTATGTTCTGAGCACAGATTATCAACAGATGTGCCAGTCTCACCCACCTGTGGTGGGAACTGGTAATGGGCAGCAGGTTTATCCTCCACCTACATTGATAGAATGCTAAAGGCATTCCCTGGTGTCAGCGGCATCTGTCAATACAGGGTATGTTCTCAGGCATGGTATGTCCTTTGTGGGTCACGTGATGGCACCACAGATGTTTTAGATGTCCATTGGGGAACATGGGGAAGGTGCACTGTCTACATGTACATGCATATTGGACAGATGGACAGGGTGCCATGCCTGCTGTAGCCCACAGCCATCACCCCATAGTTACTATCAGTGGCCAATATGTAGTGTACTACCCACATATTGGCTGTTGCCTAGGCATGTGTTTGTGTGTATGAGACATGGCTTGAGAGTGTGCTCTGGGTAATATTGGGGTTGCTAACTGTGATTGCCTGGCCTTGATGTCACATGTATGGGTATGGCTTTGCACCCCAGCCTCTCAGCTATTTCACATCTGTTATCCCTATATGGTGGACATTGTGATATATAGTAGGGCCACCTTATAAGAAATATGCAAAACCCACTCCACATTGGTCACAGGTGTCACATACTCACATCCACACAGGATACATTTTACAAACACACACACAAACACACACACACACACACACACACACAAACACACACACACACACACACACACACACATCATGCCTGGGAGTAGAACCACTGCCTAATTAGTTTATTACACTACAGCACTATACAGTTATAGTACACGCCACAGAGATTACTGGAGTATTCCTTCCCCAAAGGTGTATATCACATTGGATGACATCAGCAGGATTGCCAATATGGGACATTTGAAATGTACTGTGTGTGACTTGCCTAAAATGCATTGCTCCCTACACAGACAGTGACACACACACAAAACATCCACCACCAAGATGTGCGGGTATAGCACCCCTAACAGAGATCTATATCACACTACAGCATGGAGCTGTTACAGGATGCACCACAGGGATTACTAAAGAGCTTCTTCCCCAAAGGTGTATTTCAAATTGGATGACATCAGCAGGATTGCCAAAGTAGGCCATTTGAAATGTATTGTGTGTGACTAGCCTATAATGCATTGCTCCATACACAGACACTGAAACACACACAAAACATCCAAAACTGCCATGGATGGGGATGGAACCCTACCACAGATCTACATCACATTATAGCAGTACACAGTTATAGGACACGCTACAGAGATTACTGGGCTACAACCTTCCCAGAGGTGTATTTCTAGGTGGGTGACATCAGCAGCCTTACCAAAGTCGAGTATATGAATTGTAAGGAGTGTGAGTACCCTAAAAAGCATTGCTCTCTACACAGTCAGACACGCACACACACACACACACACACACACACACACACACACACACACACACACACACACACACACACACACACAGTTGCCAAGTCTGGGGTTTGAACTCCTACCTAACTACAACTACTAAATTACACTACAGCAGTACGCAATTACAGGATGCGCTATGGAGCTTACTGGGCTACAATTTTCCCAGAGGTGTATGTCAAGGTGGGTGACATCAGCAGCCTTACCAAAGTTGAGTATATGAATTGTAAGGAGTGTGAGTACCCTAAAAAGCATTGCTCTCTACACAGTTAGAGACAGGCATGCACACAAACGCACACACACACACTCACACAATTGCCAAGTCTGGGGTTAGAACACCTACTTAATTACTTTATTACACTACAGCAGTATACAGTTACAGGACACAGAGATTATTGGGCTACAACCTTCCCAGGGGTATATTTCTAGGTGGGTGACATCAGCAGCCTTGCCAAAGTTGAATATATGAATTGTAAGGAGTGTGAGTACCCTAAAAAGCATCACTCTCTGCACAATCAGAGGCAGACAGACATGCACACAAACTCACACACACACACAGTTGCCAAGTCTGGGGTTAGAATACCTACCTAACTACTTTATCACACTACAGCAGTAGGCAGTTATAGGACACAATATGGAGACTACTGGGCTACAACCTTCTCAGAAGTGTATTTCTAGGTGGGTGACATTAGCAGCCTTGCCAAAGTTAAGTATATGAATTGTAAGGAATGTGAGTACCCTAAAAAGCATTGCGTTCTACATAGTCAGGCACACACAGTTGCCAAGTCTGGGGTTAGAACTCCTATCTACCTAATCACACTACAGCAGTAGGCAGTTATGGGATGTGCCATGGAGATAACTGGGCTACACCTCTCCCAAAGGTGTATTGCTAGGTGGGTGACATCAGCAGCCTTGCCAAAGTTGCATATATGAATTGCAAGGAGTGTGGGTACTCTACAAAGCATTGCTCTCTATATAGTCAGAGACAAACAGACATGCACACAAACACACACACAGCTGCCAAGTCTGGGGTTAGAACTCCTAGTTTATCACACTACAGCAGTATGCAGTTATGGGATGCGCCATGGAGATTACTGGGCTACAACTCTCCCAAAGGTGCATTTCACATTGGATGACCTCAGCAGGCTTGTCATAGTAGGGCTATGGGGGGGTGCATGGGCCATAACCCATTCATATATGGGTTGACACACTACATGCGGGCACACACAGGGTCATATGTCACAGGTACGTGTATACAGCTGCTAGATGACTACTTCCTTGTACAGTCATGTTGCACAGCTGGCACATGCACCACATAGTCTGTAATGCTGACAGATACTGGTGGGTAGTATCTGCACTGAGTGACATCTGCACTTCATGTGTTTGGGGGCCTTTGGCTGTGTGCTGGGTGGGACAGGCCTGGATGGCTCCTTGTCACAGTCACCCTCTTCCACACATCTATGTACATCTACCTTTGGCTTATTATAATGTGTTGTCCTGACATATATTTCTGTATTCCTATCCACTGTGTGTGCAAGGCATGAGTGGTGCATACTGACGAGTGTCTGCACTAACAACTGCAACTGACAGATATGTCTGGTCCACTGGTGTTTGCAGTCATGGCCTTCATGTGTTTAGGTGTGTGAGCATGCCCAGCATGACCTTTCAGTATGTTGTTGACTGACATTGCCTTCATTTCTCTAAGTGTGTTAGCATGCCCAGTATGTCCATCTGTATTTAATGTGTGGATCATGTCCTGGTAGTTTGTGCTGCAGTGCTGACCTTTGTGTTGTACACCAACAGGTAGCATGCTGTCTGTGCAGGGTATCCCTCGATCATTTGGCTTTGACTGTTACTACATTTCTGCATAGCAGGGGGGGGCACACCTGACTGTTTCTACATTTCTACACAGGAGTGGGGGAGCACACCTGATGGTTATTACATTACTATGTAGGATGGGGGGGCACACCTGACTATTTCTACATTTCTACACAGGGTTGGGGGCACACCTGACTGTTATTACATTGCTATGTAGGATGGGACAGGGGCACACCTGACTATTTCTACATTTCTACACAGGGTTGGGGGGTACACCTGACTTTTATTACATTACTATGTAGGATGGGGGGGCACACCTGACTATTTCCACATTTCTACACAGGGTTGGGGGCACACTTAACTGTTATTACATTACTATGTAGGATGAAGGGGTGCACCTGACTATTTCCACATTTCTACACAGGGTTGCGGGGGCACACCTGGCTTTTACTACATTACTATGTAGGGTGTGGGGCCACATGTGACACTTATACACATTTGCTATGACTGTACTGGTATATCAGGCACTCCATTTCATTCTGTATTGCTAACTATCATGATGACTAGAGGCATACCAGTGTACTACAAATTGTGGCTATGGTTGCCCTACATATTATTGTCTGACTTCCTACCCTTCAGAACTAACATCCCACTGCCTGCCCTGCTGTGGTCTGTCTGTGTAGGCCTGGGGGGGAGGTTAACCATAGCCATCATTCTGGGGCCATGGCACAGGCTCTGTTTGGGTTTGTCTACAACTGTCTTGCTGGCTGAGACTGTTGATGGGTATGTGAACCGTCCTGACTGGCATGTGTGGGTCATATGGACACACATGTCACTCAGCACATTTCCTGCAGTGGGTTTTGTCACCCTGTGTAGTACTGGCTACTATGGTGAGTCCAGTATGTGTTACAGATGTCATGGTGCCACTATGGGTGTCTACTGTTTGCTGCCATAACATTCAGCCACCCAATTCCCTTGCATGCTCACATCCATACTATAGCTACAGGTAACAACACATTCTACTCTATTTGGCAATTGATAGGTTGATTGACTTACCTTGAGGGTGTGCCAGACGTGCGGATGGTGCTGGAGGGCTGCCTATGTCAGATGCACATAGTACACTCCCTATACATGGTTGAGCACAGGTAGTGTCCATGTTTGTCATCCCTTTTACTGTATGTGTGAGCCAGAGAGAGGTGTCATTCCCTGGGTCCCCTAGTGTGTCAGTATATGTGCTATGCATTTCCTCTTTGCCAAGGCCAGGGCATACTGGGCACACCTCCTTCTGCCTACTGGGGCAGGGTCAGGTTGTTCCTCCTCTGGGTCACTCTGTGCTTGTGCAGGCCTTGGCACTGGTGGAGGGCTGAGTGGCCCTGCCCCATGCTGTTCCTGCTGCAGATGTTTCCACAGGATCATATTGTAAAGCATAGCACATACCATAACAATTTGGGTACATGTAGCTGGTGAATACTGCAAGGCTCCACCGGATGTGTCCAGACACCGGAACCATGACCTGAGCATCCTGAACACATGCTCTATTATATTTCCCTGGCCTGTGCGTGTGCCTCAGTATGGCGTTGTTGTTCAGGTGTGTGTGCATTTCTGAAGGGTGTCATCAGCCACGGCTCCAGTGTGTACCCAGTATCCCCCACTAGGTGACCATAGGGGATGTCCCCATTGGCACATCTCTGGTACAGCTGCATCAGATGCCACATGTGGGAATTGTCATAACTTCCAGGGCAGCCAGCACACACATTCATTATTATGCCCTGGGCATCATATATGACCTGACAGTTGATGGAGGGGGATGCCCCTGCAGTTGATGTAGGCCCTACTCTGCTCACCATGTGGTGCTTTGATGCATATGTGCGTGCAGTTTATAGCACCCACTACCCCAGAGTATTCTGCTATTTGGTGGAAGAGACTCATATTGCTAGTCAACACCTCACAGGTGTTAAGAAAATATACGTGCTCACTGGCAAGTGCTGACATAGCATCCAGGAACTGTTGGAATACTCTGGATGCTGATGCATGTGAGATCCCCATGATATCCCCAGTTGTGCTTTGGGAGGTACCTGTGGCTAGTATACCTAGGCCTACACATACCTTGGTATCCACTGGGATGGGTTCCCCTCTGTCAGTTTGGTGTGTCATGTGTGGCCAGCACAGCTCAACAATTTGCTGTAGGAGGTCTCTGTTCACCCTATAGCGCTCCACTATCTCCTCATGTAGCCCCCTGGTAGGTTACCCTGGGTCTGTACACTCTTCTCCATCTACTCACTGTGGGTGGTTCAGCAGCATTCACATCCTCACCACCCTCAGCTTCTTGCACATGTTGTTCTATGTTGCCTGCTGCAGCCCTTCTCATTTTATAGGTTTGTTTGTTAAAATTTCCCCGCTTGTATACACCGGTGGTGTAGAGTGTGGGAAAAAAACCAGAGGGGAAGGTGTTTGCTTAGTTTATATTAATGTTCTGGGCTGGACTAGTCTGCTGCCTGTGTAATTGGCTGATTCTGATACATTTCACCTGCCAGCTAAGCTAGTTCTTCTTGATTACCTTCCTACTCCTGTTTTCCCTTCCTATTGCCTTCCTGTTTAAGCCTGTGTGCATGCTACACAAACACAGTACTCAAATGTGCACAGAGCTGCTATTTCCTGGTTTAACATCTTTTTTCTTCCTGTAAAATCCGGTATAAGGCACGCAGTCCAGCTTACGCTTTGTAAAGATTGCTAGGCAGGTTTAGACACACCCCATAGCTTAGCTGTGCTAAACTAGGAGCAAACCCGAGCAACAGGCCTCCAATCTGCTTACAGAAGGCCTGACACATACCCTCATGATGTCACCTACCTCCTAGTCTTGCACCAAGCTATCCATACTCTTACACTGTTGGGACCTGCCTCACATGCTGGGGAAAACTGGGATTCACTATCCTTCCCCTCATTTGCATAGGATTGCCTGCTAATGCATAGTTACATATCTCACACTGAGCCTCCCCCCTTAGCAACCACTACTCACTGGCCAGGTTGTCTTCGGCCTACCATTGACTTGCATGGTAGAATACTGATTTTAATTAGAATGCTTATTTTAGGTTTATTTTCTTATTTTCCCCCGATCCCGTTTGCTCGCTGCTGCCCTATGCTTAAACAGCCAAGATCGGCGAAAAAATAATAAAAGTTGTTTTTTTTATTTTTTGTATTGTTTGCAATGCCAGTGGCCTTATACTTGGCCATTGGCATGCTTCCTCAATGATATGCAGCCTTTATTTGGAGCTGTCATAGCTCCGTTTTGGATTTTGCAGAAATGTACTCGGTTACTAACCGAGTACATTTCTGCGGGTAGCACTAGTCTTGCATGGACTGTTGCAAGGTTCCTGGATTGCAAAATCACCTCATTTGCATGGATTTCACCTGCAAATGGGGTGATTTGCATACCAGGCCTTAGTCCGTGCAAGATTAGTGCAGGAGCACTCGTGCACGCCCCTGCAGGCTGTTCCTGGATCGCATGGCAGACATATTGCCTGTGTGGGCTCCTGCACCAATCTTGCATTCCGTGCAAGCTTTTGTGAATCTGGGGGTCTTTCCAAATGTTCAGCATGAGCTTCCAAGTTCATTGCAATCTCTTGGGTAGCTGTAAATAAAGAGGAGAGAAAAAGAGAAGAGCGTTACGCATACCAGTCTTGCGTATCTCCAGCTTTGACTATAATTTAAAGTATCTTTATCTGTAAACTTACACAACTGTGGGATGTCAGCAGTCCTGAACTCATCCAGCCACTGCTTGTGCCTTTTCAGGTCATTATAGTAGTACCTGCTTTGCTCTCCAGTATGTGGAATGCCAGTCACACTGGAGACAGCCTTGGGAAAACTATTTCAAGCCTCTGATTTATATTGAGGTCCAGTATAGTTCCCCTGCAATAGCCTATAGCTGTGGTGCTTTACAAGGAGTCCACTTAATATTCTGGACTCTTCTGCACCCCATCTTTGAGCCCTAAATCAGGCACCTTCCTTTCTAGTTCCTGCTATGTCCACACAGGTCATACAGCAGCACTTAAAATATTTCCCAATAAATCATGATATTGCATTTAACGGTCAGTGTGCAAACCTGTATAACCATGCCAACTGCATCTGCATGATGTTATGTGGAAAGCAACAGTGGTAAATAGAGGGGAGGATAGTTTATGATTTAAGAAAGGTAATGTGACAGTTGGTATTAGTTTCTGGGTTGCATGCTGCTGTAACAGTTAGATGACTTAACTTTTCAGACATGAATTTTAGTGTATACATTTTATGGCCAAACACATTTTTGTGTGACTTTTCACACTGTTAAAGGTAATTTGTACAATGCGGGATTCAAACCTATGTAAAACTGACAATGCATAATTTTCACAAAGGTGTTTTTAACTCCTTGCTACAGAGGAAGTGTCAGCTAGACATGCTCATTAATTATATAGACACATTAAAGAGGGAGTGGTTAACCATGTATGTGTGTGACCTGGCAATATCCTAACGTATACATTCATGTGTATATGACTATCATTCAAGTATGAAGCCCATCCCAGGGCATAAAAGACATTTTTAAGTACAAAAACATATATGTCAGCATATCCACATCACACATATAATTTATAAGATATCCACTTATTAAAAATTGAATGTAATAGCATTAACACCATTTGGATTATGCTAGATTAGAACCCTAGTTTACCTTTATTATAATCACGAACTTACACAAGTTGCTACAGGGAACAATATGCAACCACTTTATTTTTTAACAGTCATTACTGTGCAGAGTGCTCATTGCACTTGAGGACTTGTTTGTCACACATGCTTATTAGTTATATATACACATTAAAGAGTTGAGTAAATAACCAAAGTTAGGCATATGTGTATATATATATATATATATATATATATATATATATATATATATAAAATATCATGTATAGTTTTATTGATGTCTTTTCTATTAGCTGCCATTTTAATAGCTCAGTCTGTTTCCATACTTTTCCCTCTGTCTGGCCCTGTCTTCTCTACTGTTTTTTTTTGGCTCTCTTCCTGCTTTTCTTGCATCTTTACTGTCGCTGTCTCTCCCACTCTGTCTTCAATCTATTTCTACTTTGACTCTATACTTACTCCCCCTTCTACCTTCTCTATTTAAACTCACTCATTATATTTCTTGTACTCACCCTTTGTCCTCTGTCATTCCTTCTTTTTCCAGGACCTCACTTCTAAACAAAGTCTGTACCTATTATCACCAAATGGGAAGACTAACCATCCCTAATGTGAATACTTTGGCAGCGGACAATCCCAGTAATAATAAAGCGTCATTATTAGTATGTGTATTTTGCCCTCTATATGTATCTTTTTTGCTTGATAACTTATTAGGACCTGGTTCAGCTGTTGCACATTACTGCAATACTCCTCCAGTCCCTTTCTTTTCCTTTTAAAAGTAGTTTTGCTTGCATTTTTAACTTAATAACTCTATTTTTAGTTCTGAAATCCTTCCCTCTATATTTTATTATAGTTCTAGACTCTCCCTCTCTTCCTGCATTTCACCTTTATACTCCCCAGTCTGTTCATTAGGCTATTAACTGCATTGCATTTGTGCAAAGGAAGACCCAACGACAAAGTCTAAATTACTCTGCAAACTTTTCAGCTCACTTACCAAACCATAGTGCCAAAAAGAGTTGCTGTACATGTAGATGCTATAGACCTGACTTGCTGCAATATTAGCATTTAGACCTTACTGATTGTTTATTTCTGTGCTTTCTATCTAATTGATCCCTGCTAGTGTAGCCCCACTCCATTCAGGCTCACTCCACTCCCCTACCATACTCCCATTCCCACCCACCCCTATTTCAATTACATTTATTCTCATCCACTTCTGACCACTCACGCTCCAAGAAGGAATGACAGAGGACAAAGGGTGAGTACAAGAAATATAATGAGTGAGTTAAAATAGACCAAAAAAAACCAGTGCCACTCCTCACAATCATCTAAATCTCATATATATATATATATATACACACACACACACACACACACACACACACACACACACACACACACACACACACACACACACACACACACACACACACACACACACACACACACATATATATATATATATATATATATATATATATATATATACCTCCTGGTAACAACATCCCTACACTTGAACACTTTCTTGCATGGATCTCCCAAACCATCTCCAATGAAACCATTATTCTAGGGGATGTTAACATTGACTGGAATACTCTGTTCTCGAACTGCCCCAATGCTAGCATTGACCTTTATGGCTTTTCCCAACTTGTCACCTTGCGAACTAGTACTAATCAACAATCCATTTCTAGCTTGACCCTTGACTGTATACTTACCTCCCACCTGGACAGAACTCATAATGCATCAACTCTCCCTGACTCACTTAGTGACCTTCACCCTACTTTCAACCAGTGCCACTCCTCACAATCATCTAAATCTCACATATATAAAGACTGCTGCAATCTATCTAACTTTAACCCTGACATATTTAACCAAACTCTCTCTCTTCCATTAATTGGTCTTTTCATTTGGACCCCCCCTCAAAGAAGCTGTTCAACAATTCAACAGCATCTTCCTTAACACTCTTAACTCCTTGGCCCCTATCAGGACAATTCAGATTAAAACCAACTTTGCTCCCTGAATAAGCAAAGATACTCTCTCTCCCTCATGCATAGGAGAGATATGCTTGGAAAACCTGGAATAAACTTAAAACACCCTCTAATCTCCAGCTCTCTAGGGGACTTCAAAATATCACAAAAAAAGAAACAAATCAAGCTAGACAAAAAAACATTTTATCTTAACCCACAGAACCCCCCACTCTAACTCAAAAAATTCTGGAGTACTATTAACAAGCTCTTACACCCAGGGATATCATCTTCTCCTAACCCCTCCCCTAACAGCTCTCCTCTGGAAACAGCCACTCTTCTGAACTCCTTCTTCATAGACTCCATACAGAACTTAATTAAACCAAACAATAATACCTACCATGACACCTCCTCCCCTCCCTCCCATCAAACCAATCCCCACATCCTACATGAGATCACTCCTCTATAAACTTAAACCCTGCTCCCCTTCTGCCGACAATATCGTTTTAGAACTTGACAAGTCTGCAGGTATTGTGGAACCATGCTGACTGCTGTGCAACTCCATTTAGTGTGTTTATGCAATGGAAAGCAAAACATGTAACAATGTATCTTTTTCAAATTGACAATGCTTGCTTATTGTTTGCAGGTGTTGTGGAAACGTGCTGACCACCCCACAACAGAGCTTAGCAATGAAAGGCAGAAGATGTAACAATGTATTTTTTCTGAAACTGACAATTGTCTGCTTGTTGTCTGAGTCATTATTCTGTGTTTGTGGAGTGGTGAGCAATGCACAAGTGAGACAGGCAAAGTGCAATGTATTATTTCTTGCAAAAAATGTTTATTAGTTTTCATCATTAAAAGACAAATGTATGACTTGAACCATGATCTACATATCATATGTGCTGTATGCTTCATCATGTTTACCAGGTGTGCTACACACACTTGAGTCATAGCTGTAATTTATGCTGTCTTTATCATAGAAGCAACTTCCATTACTTTTAATTTATCTGTTTCACAATATTTTCATTAAGCCATGCAAATACTAATATTTTTTAAAGTAACATAAACAACATTAAATATTACATTTTAACACACCTTACAGATTTTTACACAACCCAGGATTTGAATTATCATACTAACGACCTACAAAACACACTAGGGGTGTCTTCTCTCTTTCTTTGTCACAGAAACAACTTTGCAGCATAAATGCAAGTCACTGTGCATACAGGCAAGTCCCATTTCCTCTCCAGTATTAATAAGACATATACACTTGTACACTCTCAGTTGTTTGTACATGTTCCTTACAGACTTTATGCAATGAGTTATCCCACAGTTATGAGTGTTGTTTGCACCAGTGCAGGTCTGTTTTCTCTTTGTATTGTGTTCCTTCTTCTCTTATCTGTGCTGTACTCTCAGACATGCAGTCTATATGGCATTTCATATCATTGTCCTTTAAATGTATAATATAATGACATGACAGTGTAAAACAGTTTTCAGCAAAAGTAGGATAGCATGGCTATCAGTGAACAAAAATATGAAATGTGTGCTGTTCACTTCCATTTAAAAGCTTGCTAAAGTTACTTCTGCACTTTGTAAGCATACCCGGAGTGACACACCCAATGCAGGTAAGGTAGTCTGAATTGCTGTTGTGTCTTCCTTCCCTCCCACCAATGACTCACAGTTGCAATCCATTAACAATTAACACTGAGGTAGTACCTACACTATGTTTACATCTGCTACACAAAGTCAAAAGTTTGGGATTCAGCTATTCTAATGAGTTCATAACTTATTTAATTCTTCACTGTACTCAGAAACCTGAATCTATGCTATAAAAAGGTAACTGTATAGCTAGGGAACTTGAAGGTGAGTATTATATGATTTACATTAACATGGCTTTAGTACTAGAAAAGCTACATTAATTTAGTTGAATTTTATAATCATGTTACCATAACTACAGATTTACATCTGTCCATAGTGGTTATATTTATAGATATGGCTGATATTCTTCTACATAAGACTATATATGATACTCTTTTAAGAGAAAAATTAAATCCTTATCTCATTTAATGGATTATGGAGTGGTTATTGGATAGGAGGCAAGTAGTTGTCGCAGTTCAAGGTCATATGTCTTCTTGTTTTGTATCAGCATGGGTTCCACATTCTGTGCTGGTCCCACTGTTCCTTAATATTGTGTTTGCAACTTTCCCAGTAATAAAACATGACTGGATGGACAAATATGCTGATGACTGCAAGATGGGGTTTGCTCTTACTTCAGCTGATGATTATCACATTAATAAATATATGAAATAAATCTCTAACTGGACCAATAATATTGGAGTAAAATTTGGCACAGATAACAGGGAATAATGTACTTTGACAAAAATCATATAAGAGTACCTATGTTTCTACATAATACACAATTACTTGAGATCTTTGATTATACAGACTTAGGAATATTAAGTTCATCAAGCATGGTATTAACCAAGCATGTTAATGAAATTACAGTTAAATCTATGCAACAAATAGGCGTACTGCTAAAAATATTTTATTAGGGATGACCCACATATAATAGCGGTATACAAAACTTATATTAGACCTTTACTTGAATATAATAGTTTTTGTTTTTATATAATGGAGCATTTGGATGAATTAGAAAAGGTCCACTGTATGTTCACTAAGAGAATCGACCTAAAATTGTACTGTATACATTATAGAAACCTTAGAATACATTCATTTTTGGTTTTAAAGTTTTTGTTAGTGAACTGGCCCAAGCTATGTTGATATTAATATTAATGATAGTATAAGAACACTTAAACATAATAATTGTATATTTAAAGTTCAAACTGTTAGAACTGCTCTGAGATTTAAATATATAACTCAAGTAATTCCTAGATTGTGGAATAGAATCCCCCTGGATGTTAGGAAATCTGCTTCTTTTCCTATTTTTAAAAAGAGGTTAGATACTTCATTTGGTACCAAGTTGTATTCCCCAGAATTGACTGTACCAGAATTCTTGGATGGCCTTATAGCCTAAACGTGGGTCTATATTACAATGTCGAACTAAAACAAGTTTGAATGTTGTAATATCGAACCCTAAAGTCCGAAAGTGGAAAATAGCAAAGCCACTGCACATCGATTTTTTCCCAGGGAATAAAAAACTGGTGGGCTGTTTTTGGAGCTTTGCTATTTCCTTCACTGTGGTGCGATCTCGGAGTTGGTATATTTAAGTAGGGGGGTGTGGGGGGGCGAAGCCTCCCACTTCCGTTTAGGTTTAAAGCTAAGTTTTTTTGTTTTTTTTTTTGTCATGGAACAGCGATTTTTTTCCCCTGGGAAAAAATCGCAGTTCTGTGCTTTTGGTTTTGTTGTTCGATATTACAATGATCGAACTTTTGTAAGTTCAACGTTGTGATATAGACCCCCTAAATGTTGCATAATTACTTATAAACTTCAGTAGTTCCTCTTTTTTAGTTGATCCATGCTTATCTCTACATGTGTTAACCAACTGTGAATGAATTATAAACTCTATGAGTTGTAAATAAAAAAAAAAAACATTTGATTTGTGATGGAAGAAAGGAGTTTATCAGAAATTTCAAGAACTGTGTTGTAGTAATTTTGTATGTAATCATTGCTTTAGCTGAGTTGATAGTTTTAATATGAAAAATCTGAATTTGTCTGTGGAATGAAAAGTTGGTTACAACAGGACAGACATTATCTAATAAAGGAATGTAGCCTCTGGTATTTGAAAGATATTTGTGGTTTGCTGGTGAGCACCTATTCAATAATTCTGTGCTTCCTAATTTTAAGATTTTAACTGGTTGTATACAAAAATATTCCCCTGAGTTGCAGTGGTCCAGTAGTTATTGCTCCTGCCTTATTGTGCTTGGTTGTTCATTTTGCTTCTCAGTTCAGGTACCTTCTAGAGAGTTTGCCTCACCTTCTTATATTTGCGTAAGGTGTTTTTTTCCTTCCACATCCCAAAATATGCAGTTAGGCGAACTGGTGATCCTCTAAATTGTCCATTGGTGTGTAACTGAGTGTATGGATGTTCTATGACTACCCTGAAGTCTATATTACCAAAATGGCAGGACTAGAGGATTAATGAAAATAATTGGATGCCTCCAAGGTGTTGCTCTCTACAACTGCAAAGGTGTGTGCTGAAATCTCCATTAATGATGTAGCCATGTCTATTCTTCAGAGTGCAGAGGGCTAAATTCAAAGAGTTGCTTTGACTGTGCTATAGGGTAAACCCCATTGCAATCTAGAAGTGAAGATATCTCATAGTCAGACATGTCTGGATGACACATTCTGGTCAAGTTTTGTCTCTTAAAAGAAGAAGGTCACTATCGTACCAAGTAAGGATCTCAAACTAGCAGTATGGTTCTCAGAGCCCTCCCTTTCCTTTACAAAAAATCTTAAACTACACCCAATCATTAAACATAAAATCACTATCATACATAGGATGTTCAAATCATTAAACCTATATTATGCATTCACTTCCCTACAACCTATCCACTTTAACCCCACTCTCAAAATGAATGACAATATGATTAAACTAAACAATTATCCCCTCCTCAAGAAACTTACTATCTCTGATATATTTCCCTTCAAGAACAATACTATAATTGAAATGAGAGCACAATTAAAGCTCCCTAAAAGCTATACAATCATTTTAAGGCAAATTCGAGACCTTACTCGATATATCATAGACAATCCTGATATCAACGCAAATGACATCCAAACCTGCAAAACCATATGGAACCTCCTATCCTCAAACAAAACAATGTTATCTAACTCCTACAAATTTATTCTATCAATCAAAATGCAAAATAAGTTATTTATTCTAGTTACTGGAAGGAAATAGATTCTTCAATCACAAACAAACAAATATCTTAAGTGATCCAGCTTACCTCCAAACTTATTCCCCTTAAAAAACTTAAATATACACAGATCATGATACTTCATAATGCCTATCTTACTCCAATCATTCTAAATAAAATATACCCAACTACCTCTCCATTCTGCCCCTACTGTGATAATCACAAGGCTGATCTACTCCACATCTTCTGGAGCTGCAAGTACACTGGTGCTCACTTAGAATCCAACTAGAAAAAATGGATTATGAAAAAGCAACCTTATCTTGCAAACCTGCTCTCCTACACATCACCTTTGCTGGCCTGACTGAACTAAAAACATGTATATTAATAACATTAGTTTTGTTACTTAAATACTACATTACATTACATTGGAAGGATAGAGCATCACTCACCTGGGAGGGTTTCAAACACCTACTAGCTCACAAATATTTAACCTACACTCAGAAATCCCACACCCACTTTACAGAATTTTGGAAATCCCTTTTTGAACATATTCTAGTTTGACGTTGGTATATATATTTAAGGATGGACTTTTGGCATATGTGTAAATAGTTTTCACTATTTTGCTTTTATGTTTTATTAATCAGCAATGTATTCATTGGTCATACTGCTACCTGTCAATTATCATTGTGCTCACTGTACATGTTTTCATAAAAAAGAAATAAAAAATTTTGCACAAAAAAAAAAGAAATAGCAGTATGGCTTCTTAACCTTTTCCCACATCGGCCGATACAGAAGTGTTGAAATGATGACTGAGTCAGGCTATTACTTTAAAACAGCTTTTAGCCAAGATAATGTAATGACCAGGCTGTCATAGTCATACACTGATGCATGGTCTTCATATAGCTTGTATTTATTTCTAATCGATCTTATTAGCATATTAGCAGTTTCTCATTATTTCCTGCAATAAGAGTTTGCCAAGGTAGGTGAACCAATCAGTACAAGAGAATAAGGTAAAGGAGTTTCAAGGTAATGCTTAAAATGCAAAATGTGATTTGCCATATAGGACTCAGGCTGCGAGAAATAAAAAAATAGCACAATTTCTCTTGATTTTGCTTCACTCCAGCCTTTCCATAACCTTTGTCATTCTACTCCATAAATCCAACATCTGAAAGGGGTTTGTGATAGCCAGTCAAAGTATGAAGTGGTGATTTTGAGGTCAACAAAACAAATGTATTAAAATTTAGTTTATTAAAATCATTTCATTGCATTAGAAAAATATGTTTACAAAGGAAAAAACAAGGTTTACAACAGAGACCTCGCTTCTGATAAAGGAACCACCAAGGGAAAGAATAATAGCAGCAAAAACAACCACAGAGGTTCCAAACACGGCAAATACGATCTTTGCTTTGTTTTGTTGATTCTTTTATTCTAAAAAGTACAAACAGGTAAGCGCTTTCTCTGATAACAAACTCCGCTTCATCAGACCATGTCAAACACAATGTAACAGATGACTATTTAAATGTTACAGCAGCCAATCAAGTACAAGTCTAGAAGGAAGGGAAAGGTCAATGTAATTAAATTACATACTGTAATGCAAAATAGACTTGCTTTGTGCTGGCAATTGAAAGCAGCAATGTTAAACACTATCAAACTATTGCAGCCTTAAAAACACAACACATATACATGCATAAAAACAGATTATTATACAAATAAATAGCAGCATTTATTAAAGCAGCAACTAATAATAAAATGTCTAAAAAATCCTGCTGATTCCTTGCTATATCAGCATGGACAATAATGAAAAAACAAGGCAGTCAATCTGTTTGAGAGTCTAAAGACAGAAGTAGTTGAACTAGTATGACTATTGTATGGTACTAATAAAAACTGCCTGATACTAAATGTATAGTTAACAAAAATGAGGATAGGATGGTGTGTAAACTGTTTGACATGCATATGCTACCAAATGCATAACTGAGAGATATAAATATAGTCATAGAACATCATGATAAAAAATTGATTTCATCATATTAACAGCGAGGGCTAGCGATGTTTCAGAGCTCTTGCTTTAAGGAAAGGTTTTATCGATACCTTGCTGTTCAAACCTGGGGGTTTGTCAGCTTGTAGCTGAATAATCCATTTCTGTTCTATGGATTCAGTCTTGTTTGATAGATAACCACTAACTCTAAAGCAAAGAACTTGAACTTATGACTGGGGCCTGTCTCATTAACATGCATAGCTAAAGCACTGGATACTTTCACATTTCTAATGTCTCTCAGATGTTCAAGGATCCTGTCCTTGAAAGCCCTGTTTGTCTTGCCTACATAGTAGGAAAAACAAGTGATGCAGAAACAGAAGTATACCAGATTCTTGGTCTGACAATCCGCATAGAAACTAGAGTCAATATTGAAACCAAGTTGGGGTAAATGAAATGACTCCTTGTGTGTATGCATATACAAGCCATACACCTTCTACAGGTGTAGGTACCCTTTCTGTCAGATTGGGCATAGCTAGGAGGATTCAATGGTCTATAACAAAGTTGATTTTTGAGAGATTTGTTGTTCTTAAATGTAAAATCAGGCTTATTTCCAATCACTCCATGTAGTTAGGTATGTTTAGAAGAATATCCCAGTTGGCACTGATAGTATCACATACCATGCTGATGTTGCTAGCATAGGTCAAAGGCATCCTAAGCTTATTGCCAACATTTATAGGGGTTCGACTCTAATCAGCAATTTGTTCAAGAGTCTGTGCAGAAGCAGGGCTATGATTAATACTAACTAAAATAGGGTTTACATCTGCCTTCCCTCTCATTCCAGGCTTCAAGTATTTGTGTTTCAATGACTTCTCTCTTGTATGCTCTGTTTATAAATTATTCCTTGAGTAGGGTGAGTTTCTTTTCTAACTGTGCATCCTCATTATGTAGACACATGATACGGAAAATTTGCCCCCGAAGCACATGTAGTTTGGTATGATTAGGATGCAAGCTATTATTGTGTAGAACGTTATTCCTTCTAACACTTTTCCTATAAACGCTCATGGACATGGAATATAGGGCATCCCTACTGATCTGCACATCTAAGAACTCTACAAGCGTAGAGGAATATTTATAGGTGAATTTCAAAAAAGTGTTCACTCCATTTATATACTGAAAGAACTCCAGCAAGGATTTTTCAGGGCCCTGCCACAACAAAGAAATATCATCCACAAAGCGCGTATACCATCTAATCAATGTGCCAAACTTGTCACTGGATAGAATGTACTGATTTTCCCAATTAACCAACATTAGGTTGGCATAGCTATTGGCACAAGCTGTGCCCATAGCCATGCCAACTTTTTGCAAATAGAAAACGTCACTGAAAACAAAAGCATAATTTCTAGGAGGGTACAGAGAAGATAAACCTTGTCAGTGGATGTATTATGTGTGAGTAGTACATGTCTAACATTCTCTATTCCCCAATCATTCGGTATGACAGTAAAAAGAGAGGCGATATCTAATGTAACAAAGAAGCACGGTCCTGCAATAACATCAACATAATTACTAAGCTGAGACAAAAAAATCTTTTGTATCTCTTAATATAGTCTTGCATTTGTCTAAAACCACATGTAAATTATTTTCTACAAAAATCGACAAAGGTTCAGTAATCTAGCCTCTACTGGATACTATAGGTCTCATTGGTGGTTTTGATAGACTTTTATGTATCTTAGGGAGGTCATATAATATGGGAATAGTGGGATTTTCTACTTTAAAATAGTCAAACAATGGTTCTGAGATTAAACCAGTCAATAAAAGGTCAAAGATCAAAAATTCCACTTTTTCAATGATTCCTTTCAGTACCACTGCTGACAAGGAAATATATGTGTCAGTCTCTCCCAATAATTCCATCATAGCAGATAGATACATATCCTTATCCAACGCAACTATGCCTCCCCCTTTGTTGGCGGTCTTAACTCAATGCTCTTGATGTTTTTTAACTCAAATAGGGCCTGCCTTTCAAGATATGTCATATTGAAAAAAATAATCATTCTGTTTACCAGTAAATTTCTGTCTTAACTTCTTTTCACATATGTCCATAAACAACTCTACGGTAGGATTAGTAGGAGGTACAAACATGCTTGGTTTTTTAAAAATATTTTCATTCCCTGTATTGTTTTTAACTATAGTTTTGAGGGTAAGAGTTCTACCAAACATCTTAAGATTACATAAAACATCAGTCAAGACAGCTCTTTGGGCTGGAACAAATGTTAGCCCTTTGTTTAAAATAGAGATCTGTGTTCTAGTTAGCTTAGCAGATGAAATATTGATCACAAGACCTGCTTCATTCTCTTCCCATTTCTCGATACATCTTCTTCGCTTTGGAGGTGCCAAATCCTGGGATTTGTGTACCGATTCCTGGATCTACCTCGTATCAGTAGCGGATCCTTCAATAAAAAAGGTGATTCAGCTGTATTGGATACAGCTGAGACTCTCATATTCCTCAGAGAATTATCCTGAGGTGTAAGTGCCTGTTTCAGTCTAACAGGAGCTTCACTGTTTGTAGGGGCAACTACACTAGTATCTGTATTATTCACTACATTAATTGTGGTACTGCTATTAGTACTCGGTTCAGACATCAAACTTGATCCAGTCATAAGTTCAAGTTCTTTGCTTTATAGTTAGTGCATGCTAATATTCGAGGTGGTGATCTATCAAACAAGACTGAATCCATAGAACAGAAATGGATTATTCAGCTACAAGCTGACAAACCTTTGAACAGCAAGGTATCAATAAAACCTTTCCTTAAAGAAAGAGCTCTGAAACATCGTTAGCCCTTGCTGTTAATATGATTAAATCAATTTTTTATCATGATGTTCTATGACTATATTTATATCTAAAACCACAAATAAAGGTCCAAGTCCAAGAAAGGTAGCAAACAATTTTATTCACAACCAGAATGAGCGCTTTCGTCTTGAGCACAAGACTTCATCAGATACCTCCACATTATTTCACTTGACTATTTATACCATATGCCATTAGGTCAAATTAAAATTTAAAGACACACCATGCCTTTAGATGTAAATCCGCATGCATGATTTTTATGTTATACTTTCATTCCTAAAAAAAACCTTTAAATGACCTAACAAAGCTATGTAATGTTAAAAGATATTGAAAAATAATATTCAAATTGCATACGTTATATCTTAAAAAATGAACTTCATAAAATAGTTACAATTGTGAAGCTTTTGCTATTAACACTGGTTTAATAGTAATATATTCATTCAATTCTGAGGGAATGTTAGATTTAAGCCTCAGCTGCCACTTTAATTCTTTGTTCAGCAATAAATTTTTAACATCTCCCCCTCTAGGGTTTGTTTTAACCATGTCGATGATACCAAATTTAAAACCTTTAAAACCAGAACAATAGACAGAATGTTTATAGGTTCATAGGTTCATAGGTAGGTACTAGGCTATCAGCCCTGGGGCCTATACAAGCCCAGCCAAAATGGTACCCTGGCTTTTGAAACCCAAGAAAATTATTTTCCCTTGCCACTGTCGAGCAGAGCCACAGAGGTAATCCCTGGGGTGAATTTCCTGTTTCCTATCCAATCATCAAGATTTTTCTTGAAGAGTGCTAATGAGGAGCTTTGTTTGATATAGATAGGTAGTTTATTCCAGGGTATGGGAAGTCTCTGGGACAGGAATCTATTCCTCCGGCATGTTCTGTTTATTGTGGTGACAAGGTTTAGGTCCCTAGCGCGTGTAGCTCGGAGGGATTGGGATTTCTTTAAGTGGAGCATGTCCAACAACTCTGGGTTTGACATAGCTTTATATGTTAGGCAGAGATCACCTCTGAGTAGGCGATATGCGACGGAGTAAAGCTGGAGTTTTTTGAGATGGTCTGCATAGGGCATCTGTTTGAGGCCACTAATCCTCTTTGTGAGGTATTTCTGCGGCCTTTCCAGTTGCTGTAGATGTCTTGTGAGGTACATACCAAAAGGGGCATTGTACTCTATAATGGGTCTAATGAGTGATGAGTAGAGGGGAACAATGACCTCTTTTTTTCTGGATGAAAAACCTTTTTTGATGAGGTGTGTCACGTAGAAGGATTTCCTGACTACCGTGGTGATGTAATTATCAAAGGAGAGACTACTGTCCACCTGTGTCCCAAGGTCTCTTATCACACTTTCGGTGTTAAGTATACTACCGCCTATGTTGTAGTTCATGGGTACAGAGTTTTTACCAAAGGGGATGACAATGCACTTTTTGGCATTGAGCTTGAGGCCATGGCTTTGACACCAGGCATCTGTCTCAGTGAGGCCCTTTTGTAGGATGTCCACATTGTTAGGAGTTTCAATTATAGCTCCTAGTTT
Source organism: Protopterus annectens (assembly GCF_019279795.1). Classification (NCBI taxonomy): domain Eukaryota; kingdom Metazoa; phylum Chordata; order Ceratodontiformes; family Protopteridae; genus Protopterus; species Protopterus annectens. The sequence goes on along the minus strand of NC_056733.1, from coordinate 485,733,299 downwards.
GCATTCATCTGTGAACTTCGTTAGCCAAAGACCTTCTGTGTTAGCCTGTACTTCAGAGAAGTAGATACCAAACAGGAGAGGACCCAGGACTGAACCCTGTGGTACTCCACTTGTCAATGGTCTGAAGTCAGATTTGGAGTCTGCTACTTTCACAGTGTGGGTTCTGTCAGTGAGCCAGTTGGCAACCCATCTTGTGACATAGGGATTTATACCTAGTTTAGTGAGTTTATCTATAATTCCAGAGTGGGGGATGGTGTTGAAAGCCTCGGCAAGATTTATATAGGCTGTGTGAACCACCTTACCCTTGTCTACGGCTTTGGTGACTGCTTTAAAGAAGTCTATCAGGTTTAGGAGACATGATCTGCCTTTTACAAACCCGAACTGGGTGGGATCCAGAGTTTGGAGATTACCAATGTCTTTGTTTATAAGTTCCATGATGATACGTTCCATGGCCTTGCAGACCAGGCTCGTCAGGCTAATGGGGCGGTAGTTCCCAGGGTCCTTGGTGGCTCCCCCCTTGTGGAGTGGGATAACCGTTGCTGTGCGCCATTCAGCAGGCACAAAGCTTGAGGTGAGGCTATGATTGAACATGGTGCTTAGGTGGGGTGCCAGTTCATTCTGTAGTTCATGTAGAATGCAGCCTGGGATGTTGTCTGGTCCCATGGATGCTGTGTTCTTGGCTTTGGAGAGTGTGTTTTTTACCTGTGTAGTCGTAATTACAGGAACTTTGCATTCTTCCGGTATAGAGATGGGCTCTTTAGGGGGTGAGAGGGAGGTAAAATTAGCACTGAACCTATTTGCCAGGATGTTGGCAATATCAGTTGGGTCTGTATATTTAGTGCCATTGTGCTGTAACTCAGAGCAGATCTGAATGTTGCCATTGAGATTCTTGACATAGCTATAGAGCTTATATAGTGCACTAGCCATTTTTTTAATCTTAATGTCATAAGCATGTTCATACGTTCTGTCCTTGAGAGCCCTCCCAGTTTTTCCTATATGAAATGCAGGACAATTTGTACATACTACTAGATACACTATAATTTTCATATTACAATTCCCCTTACAAAACCTCACTCTACTATGCATGCCATTTTGTAAACATATACTGTCCTCATTAAAAATACTGGAACACTGCTTGCAATGACCACATTTTTGGCAGACACTATGGGTCTAAAGGGAGGGTTGCTGACACACTTGTGTACCTTAGGTACCCAAAAAATGTTCGGGATGATAGAATAAGGTTGCTTTAAAAGTCCGTATTGCAAGGATGACTTCAGATAGAGAAGTATTGGATAAGAAACTGAATAGTCTGGGTGATATGTTTATGGAGAGGGGCTATCCTAGAGAGATGGTGCAAGGTGTGTTGGAGGAGGTGAGTAGAAGATGGGGTACCAGATATAAACCTCTTTTAGGTAATCCCATGGGGATGACAGTTAAGGCTAAGGAAGATAGAAAGTTTCAAACAGCATGTGTAACTGAATTTAATGGGTTTACAGGGATATTTACAGACACTATTAAGAAGAACTGGAGTATGCTTAAAACAAATAAGGAATTGTTCAATGTGGTGGGACATGAACCCATTTTATATAGGACTGGTATGAATTTCAAAAGAACATTTGAACAAATGCAAGATCTGATACTTTCAATTAAAAAGGCGACTATTGCATGTGATCATTGTAAGCAGTGTTCCAGTATTTTTAATGAGAGCAGTATATGTTTACAAAATGGTATGCATAGTAGAGTGAGGTTTTGTAAGGGGGAATTGTAATACGAAAATGATAGTGTATCTAGCAGTATGTATAAATTGTCCTGCATTTTATATAGAAAAATTTGAGAGGGCTCTCAAGGACAGAATGTACGAACATGCTTATGACATTAAGATTAAAAAAGAGGCTAGTGCACTATATAAACATTCTGTCTATTGTTCTGGTTTTAAAGGTTTTAAATGTGGTATCATCGACATGGTTGAAACAAACCCTAGAGGGGGAGATGTTAAAATTTTATTGCTGAACAAAGAATTAAAGTGGCAGCTGAGGCTTAAATCTAACATTCCCCCAGGATTGAGTCAATATATTACTATTAAACCAGTGTTAATAGCAAAAGCTTCACAACTGTAACTATTTTATGAAGTTCATTTTTTTAAGATATAATGTATGCAATTTTTAATATTATTTTTCAATATATTTTAACATTACATAGCTTTGTTAGGTCATTTAAAGATTTTTTTAGGAATGAAAGTATAACATAAAAATCACACATGTGGATTTACATCTAAAGGCATGGTGTGTCTTTAAATTTTAATTTGACCTAATGGCATATGGTATAAATAGTCAAGTGAAATCATGTGGAGGTATCTGATGAAGTCTTGTGCTCAAGACGAAAGTGCTCATTCTGGTTGTGAATAAAATTGTTTGCTATCTTTCGTGGACTTGGACCTCTATTTGTGGTTTTAGAGTTTCTACAATTATATTTCTACAATTATACTGCTTGCTATTTTCCTACTATATTTATATCTCTCAGTTATGCATTTGGTAGCATATGCATGTCACACAGTTTACACACCATCCTATCCTCATTTTTGTTAACTATACATTTAGTATCAGGCAGTTTTTATTAGTACCATACAATAGTCATACTAGTTCAACTACTTCTGTCTTTAGACTCTCAAACAGATTGACTGCCTTGTTTTTTCATTATTGTCCATGCTGATATAGCAAGGAATCAGCAGGATTTTTTAGACATTTTATTTTTAGTTGCTGCTTTAATAAATGCTGCTATTTATTTGTACAATAATCTGTTTTATGCATGTATATGTGTTGTGTTTATAAGGCTGCAATAGTTTGATAGTGTTTAACATTGTGGATGTGAGATGCTTTCAATTGCCAGCACAAAGCAAGTCTATTTTGCATTACAGTATGTAATTTAATTGCACTGACCTTTCCCTTCCTTCTAGACTTGTACTTGATTGGCTGCTGTAACGTTTAAATAGTCATCTGTTACATTGTGTTTAACATGGTCTGATGAAGCGGAGTTTGTTATCCAAGAAAGCGCTTACCTGTTTGTACTTTTTAGAATAAAAGAATCAACAAAACAAAGCAAAGATCGTATTTGCCGTGTTTGGAACCTCTGTGGTTGTTTTTGCTGAAAAAACAAGGTTTGCCATCTTCACTGTGTTTGTGTGACCTCAAAGGATTTAGAGATATGGGGGGGGGAGGTAAACCCCAAAGCAGACAGTGCATGGCAATATACTTCCAGAAAAATATTTTTTGCTCATTTTATCTCTTTTTTAGCTGTTTAAGCCCACTGGACAAAGTGTCCATGTTCAGTGGTGACCCAGGAGAACTGCCTGTTTAAGCGACTTGCTCAAAGTCCAACAGTAGGCAAATGGAGTTGAAAAGAATAAACACTATACCCTCACAACAGAGAGCAGCTTGTTAAAAAGCTTAAAGCCTTAATTCTCTGAGTTAACTGCTATATTAGTCTTAGTAATGTAAATGCCTTAATTTCAGTTAGTGTATGATTTGATTAGATTATTCTGATGAACTTAAAGTTGGCAGTTCAATCAATACTTAGTAATGAATGGGAAGGATAACTGGTTTGTGAAAGACTCAGAGGTTGAAGGTGAATCAGTGAGGGCATTGTGCAGTGTTAGGCAACAGATTTCCTGTAAAGTGGTTAGGTTCAATATACCACCGAAGTTTGTATTTGGTATGTGGAACCATGTGAGACTGGGGCTTGGCATAATGGTCAAGGTGTTCATCTCACAGAAACAAGTACAGGGTTTGACTCTCGCCTTTGAAGGAACGTTGGCTAAGCTAAAAATGGCCTGCAAGGGTACTTAGCCTAGTGTGTACCTATGAACCAATGTACTTATTACAGAGACCAATCAGGTGATGATGGTTATGATTAGGAATGTGAGAAGTTCTATGATAAGAGGGTGTCAAATGATGGTTGATTTCTCACTGAACTGGTCTGGTGAAAAACACTACAGATCAGATATCTGTGGGAGAAAATTATGAGGATATGCTGGAATACATTCAAAGTGGTACCATTATTAGGGTTAAAGTGAAATTGTCAAAGAGTTTCTTGAGAAAGGGTTGAAAATAAAAATGGGAAATGTGAGAAACAGCTGCAAAATGATGACCGAAACAAATGTCAGAGGAGAATAGGTGGAGAAAGAAGTAATAGTAGAAAGTGTTACTGGGGGCTGGGTTTAAAATGAAAAATGAATGTTATGCAAGGATTTAAAGCAATGACAGATAGTATGAGGAGATTATGACATGTTAAGAAAGGGTTGGAGTTTGTAGGACCACCTATTTGGCCATGGATTGGGGTTGGAGGGAACTTAAGTGGGCAGCCAGTTAGCTGGAACAATGGACAATGAGTGTGTGTATGAACACTCAGGGCGTTTTTCTGGTTCACAGCCAGGCCAGTCAAGAAAACCAGACTAAACGTAGAACCTAGATAGAATATAGTGCAAATGCAGCAATAATGAAGAAAGAATTTCCTGTGAATCTGGAAGATAAAAGACCTTATGAACTTCAGAGACAGGAGTGAATTACAGTGAAGAAGTCAGAGGGGAAGACTGAAATTAAAACAGTTTCAGATTGGAGGTAGATTCTTCACTAGCTACTGGTATGGCAAGTCAATCATGGTACCAGTTACAGGAAGCAAAAGAGAGACAGAGTATACCAATTCATATTAGCCATTTAGAGACACTAGAATGAAGACGGAAATGAGAAAACAGAAATAACAGTATATAAAGAAATACTGTAAACTAGGTTCCCACTTGGAAATATATACACCGCTGGGGTCTAGGGGTCCATTACACACACTTATGAAGAAGAAGAAGAAGGAGGGGAGGTTCAAAAACAGAGGGTAGGTGCTGCAAGGACATCCAAAACTAACAGAAAATGACCCAAACTGCTATAGCTATGTACTATCTTTCTCACGTTAGGAATTTATATGTCAAAAAAGTATCAGATTAATACTTTCCTGGGAACCTTGGTTTTCTGCCATGTTGTAAAGCCTCTGGCTGATACTGTTGGTAGCCAGTGAATTGAAAAGACATCAGTTTAAAATGTAAATCCAGAATCTACTTCACAAGTTTCAAAACTTTAAACTACAAATGGTCGAGACCATAAGTTTGAAGTTTTGAAACTTCAAAAGTGTAATAAAAAAATTAATTTTTTTTTATGTTTTTGCATGGGGACAAGTCCCTCTGCACCCCTAACATCCCCTGCTGAACAAATATACCAACTCCAAGATCGTATTATAGTGAGGAAAATGATAAATTTCCCATTCTGCACTGTACGGCGATCTCTCTATTCAAAATGTTCAAAGTTTCAAAACTTCATTCTTATGGTCTCAACCATTTGCAGTTCGAAGTTTTGAAACTTTGAGCTTGTAAAGGGAATCTGTAAATCCAATACTGATGCATACTTTTTCTTAAGGAATATCTGAAACAAACAAACAAACAAACAAACAAACAAACAAACAAACAAACAAACAGACAAACAAACAAAAAACTTGCCACTGTAAACTGATTGAAATATTAATGTATTATTTCTAAAATACAAACTAATAAAATGCAAAACAAGCCCCACCAATACCCCTAATCTTGGGGGGGGGGGGTCTAAAACAACTGCAATTCAGGGAAGGAATAAAATACAAATATGCAAAAAAATGCATTTTACATTCTCCCAGAAATGGCAGAATCTTGACATTGGACTGATTAAGTAACGGGACTGTGTGGAGAGCTCTCCCATATAATGTTGCGGGTGGGAATTACTGTCAGTACAATTATATGGCCAATTCACCAATTCAGAGTAAACTATCGCAGAATAGAAGCTAATTCCACAGCCTGCATGAATATAGAGCTTTAGTAGAATATATTCCGATCTCTGATTAATGAGGAAAGTATGATAAATAATTTTGATCAAGGATAAGGTTTATGTAGCTGTGATTCCTGCAAATACAACATAACCAATACTTGCAATGCAGATGCGGCATAACACTATTACATTCGTCTCCATAATGGTTATCGGTTCAGCTCTGGTACAGCTGAAAAAGTTGTTTAAAGTCTATGATTGTTCATATTCTTTGACTTTCATGTGTCAAGTTTAGCACTGATAGAGGGTTCTTGATCTTTTTTGTATTTGTGGCAGTTGTAACATGGTCATCTCCTTCGTACAGACTAGCAAGTATTTCACAGAGATACTGAATAGATTATGCATTAACAGCTAGTTTACCCCCTAACAGTGTTATAAGATTCTGTGAATGGTTAAGGATTTAAAGATCCTTTGAACTTACGCATAACATCAGATGAGGCATTACTTACATAAGAACTTTAATCCTTCACAATTGCCATTGTAATAATAAAAATGTGCTTAGTTCTGCAATAATTCTGACTCAGATTTTAGTTTAATGCTTGCAAAATGTGTTTTTGAAGTTTTAAACATCTATTTATCTTATCAGTGCTGCTATAGATACAAAACGTACAACACCAGCTGGAGACTGAGCTGCATATGGCTGTTGGTTCATGCACTTCTCTATCTGTTAGCAACAAGAATTTAAAATTGCAAGAAGATAGAGAATCTGACACAATAGCTTCACTGTCCAGGTCATTTCTACTAAATGAGATCTAGGAACCTGGATACTATTGTACTGATGAATAGTTTTAGGTGGAAGAAAACATGTATGAAAACTTGGCTGGCTGAGATTATCTGGCAGAATGTTATTTTTCTGCTGCATAAACAAGCTGGCATTCATTTGCCTTCTTCTTACACAATTTTCTAAGTCTGCAAGAACAGCATACTAGTTGGCAGCCAACTATGCTGTACCATTATGTATGGGGAAAAGTGTGTAGGAAAAAGGACAGTAATGTTACATTCACTGCTGATATCTTCAGTGAGTCAGCACAGAAAAAAATGCACCACAGAGAATTTCAGCAGATGCCACATATCCAGAGTCTGAAACAAATCTAATGTCAATAAATCACTTCAGCACCGCCACAAAAATCCTTAACTAACTTGAACAGAAACTTAACTGCATGAGAAGCACTGTACAATAAATCAAGTGTCACACTGGCTGTGAATAAAATGCCTCTGCAATGTGAATCAATTCACCAAAGTTAAATGAAACTTAGTCCTGTGAGACATTGTAAGTCAGAGTAAAAAACATACATTGGGAAACAAGTGGGTATCAAGCTATGAGTCACTGAAAGGTGAGACAGGAAGTATAAAAAGTCCCAGAAACTAATTTGATGAATTCAGCTCTTTTAAATGCACAAACGACAAACAAGCGGAACCTCCAGTCTGCTGACTACCCTGGTGTTCTCTGTCTAGACCCTATTGACCTTAAAAGACAGGCCTAGAAAACTGTTGAATCACTTGTAGTGCACAAGCACATAAGCATTGTAAAAACAACCATCCATAGCTGTCATAAGAGTGACATAAGTTTAAGAAATCTCCATAATACTTATTTATGAAGTATTAATATTATTATTTGATGGAAGTGCTGTGGCCATAAAGAACTTTTTTTCTTAAAGCTGATCTCTCTCCTCTTCTCTCGCTCTCTCTCTCTTCATATTGTTTGTAATTGGTTAGCTTTCTATACTGAGAGTATTTGAACTCATGACTCATGGAAAGCTACAATTTGTTGTGACATCCCAAGGCAATATTAAATATATTCAAAGTAAACTTTATTGTTAGGACCACACACATAGACTAAATGAAATTTTGTGCATCAGCTCCTTCTTTAGATTACAAACAGAAAGTAAAAACAATGCAAACAAGTAAAAGAATGAACACAACTAACATATACAATCTTACCCCCAGTACCCGTACAAAACTGCAGAAAAATTCCAACACTTGAATTCAGAATAAGTATACCCTCCCTAAGTTATAATAACTGCACCATCTAAATAAAAGGCACATTACAGATTGCACATTGCAATGAAGAATAAATAAGCCTGCCTGCCTACTGAACTGCCTAAGTTGTCTGTCTAATATTGCTCTTGATAGGGATAATATAAATAAATATTGCACTTACTTTGAATTTGGGTGGTATATATTATACAACAGACTATAGGTATATGTGAAAAAAAAGAACCGACTTAGTTAATGTCCAGATCTCTGGGACTTATGCTCAGATTCAGAAGTCTGACCACTGTCGGGTAGAAACTGTTGTTAAATGTGGTAGTCCTGCAGTGGATGATGCAATATCTTCTACCTGATGCCAGATGCTTAAACAGTTCATGCTCTGGATGTGTGGTGTCTTGTTTTATTTTGGTGGCCCTTCTAATGCATGTTGCAGAGTAAAGTTGTTGTATCGATGGAAGACCCATTACTTTCTCTGCGACCCTCACCACTATGTGTAGTACCTTTCTTTCTATAGCTGTACAACTTCCAAATCACACTGTAAAGTTCTGGTGTGGATACTCTCAAGAGCTCCTCTATAGAAAGTGGAGAGGATATGAGGTGTGAGCTTAGTTTTCTTCAGCCTTCTCAAAAAATGGAGGTGTTGGTGCACTTCCTTGACAAACTGGCTGGTGTTACTCGACCATGAGAGATCCTCTGATATGTGTACACCTAAGAATTTTATACACTTAACCCTCTCTATACACTGGATGGTTTGTTTTCTTTTTCCTGAAGTCGTTGATAATCTCTTTAGTCTTGGTTACATTCAGGTCAAGGTTATTCCCCCTTACAACAATTGCTCAAAGATGCCACCTCCTCCTCTGTACGGTCTTTTATCCTCCTTTGTCATGAGCCCCACAACTGCAGTATCATCAGCAAACTTGATGATATGGTTGGACTTGTGCTTTGCATAGCAGTCATGTGTCAGGTGAATAACAGTGGACTGAGAACACATCCCTGTGGAACCCTTGTATAAATCTTGATACACTTTGATGTGTTCTTCCCCAACTCACTCTCTGTGGCCTCTCAATCAGGAAGTTCAGGTTCCAGTTGCAGAGATGTTTAATGACTCTTAAATAAGCCAGTTTTTCTATCAGCTGCATTGGTACCACCATATTAAATGCAGAGCGGAAGTCTATGAACAGCATCTTCACATCGTTGTCATTGCCCTCCAGATGTTCAAGAGAGCTCTCTAACGCTAATGAAATGGCATCAGCTGTGGATCTGTTGGCTTTGTAAGCAAACTGCATATTTTAATTTGTCACCATTTTATTCTTCGCATCAACAAAACTTTAACAATATATTCATATATAATCAAGTTATAAAAATAACCCATAATTAAGCAGAATGTATAATAATTGAAAGTATGGGTCTATATTACAACATTGAGTGTTCTAAATAGCGAACGCTCACATGAGCGAAAATGCAGGACCTCAAAATATTTGTTTTTATCGCAGTACAGTGAAGATCGGAATATTTGCCCTTTCGTCACTGTAGTGCGATCTTGGAGTTGAAATATATATTTAGCAGGGGATGTGGGGGTGCAGGCCCCACAATAATGTTTTCAAGTTCCTGCATTTTCGCTCATGTGAGCGTTCACTATTTAGAACATTTGATGTTCTAATATAGTCCCAAAAGTATGACTGTAGGACCCCTCACAGTAGCACAAACAGTGCTTGACTGTAGCACCCCTCACAGTAGCACAAACAGTGCTTTGTCAGGCTGATAAATTCAAAAATGTAGTCATCTTTTAGCAGTGGTCCTTCCACATGAAACTAATCTTAACTTAAAGTGACAATACAGCTGCATCACACTAGAGCAATACGTTGAAAAATTGCAAATATTTGCCAATATAAACTGCCTTGCAAAATGTTTAAAGCAAACAGTTAATCCTGCCCTGCCTAAGTAGAAACAATATAGTAAATATAATAAAAGTAAAGATTATTTGTATTTTTAGCTTTGATTACAACAATGCAGTGAGTAAAATAATGCAAAGTATATCCTTAAATCAAATATTTATGGAGCTAATAATGTATCAAATCAGTTGCAAATTCATATAATGATGACTACATTCCTACCACAGAATCTTGTGAGACATCTTTAGTTACAACTTGCTACAGGTAAGTGGGGCTGGGGGGGTGAAAGCATGTGTGTGTGTGTGTGTGTGTGTGTGTGTGTGTGTGTGTGTGTGTGTGTGTGTGTGTGTGTGTGTGTGTGCACACGCGTGTGCGTTTCTGTGTATATGAGTTATGGTTAGGGCTGAGAATGAGTGAAGGATGGGTGTGTGTTTGTGTGCAACTTTGTCTATTTTAGGGTAAAGGTAAGGGTTACATTAGGGGATAGGTATAGTGTTCTTTGTGTGTGTTTGTGAATGTTTGTGTGTCTAAGTCTGTCTTCTGGTGTAGTGGCAGTGCTAAGGGAAAGTTTTAATGATCGCCTAGTACCATACCTCTCAACCTCTTACAACAGGAAATCTGGACAAAGCCATAAACAAAAAGGGGACAAAGGCCCAAAAATAGGGACAATTTTTAAATACTGCTCTTACAAACTTAAAAAGTTAATAGAATACTATATTTTGCATTACCATGAATTTTCTGGAGTATGAAGTCCAAAGCTCAAATGTTTGTCAATTTTTTCTAACTTCAGTCATTAATAATTTGCCAATAATTTGCCAGAAAACCACAGTTTTATGAAAAATGAGCCAAAAATATGAGGCAAAAATCTGGGCATTCTACCAAAATCTGTACAGTTGAGAGGTACGCAGCTAGTATAGACCAAAAAGACCAGTACACCAAAAATGTCTGTACAGATATGCGATGAAAGTGCTTAACCTTAATTTTTATTTAATAAAAAATGTTTGGTTTAGACTTAGTAAAATCTTGTCAACTGGTATCCGTACACACATTTTTTGTGTAAAAGTTTGATGATGTTAAGGTGTAGGGTTAAGTTTGGAGAAGGGGACAGTGCAAGGTTCAATAATGGCTGCTAACCCTAACCCTAATGCTTCCCCTTCTGCCAACCCTAATCCTGCACCTTAATGTCATTAAAACTTTCCATAACGCTGCCACTATTCAGACAAATTTGAGGCTAGTGTTACTAGGGGTGGGTGAGTTACTTTTAATATGAGTGGTGGAAATAGTTTTCTCTTAATATTATTGTTTTTGGTTTTGTTTGTGTTCACTATTGTATATGAACAAACTTATTTTGTCAGTGTTTTCATTCAACATTAGAGTGGTTTGGTCATACACAATACAGTTTTAGATAGATAGAAAGATAGATTAGATAGATAGATAGATAGATAGATAGATAGATAGATAGATAGATAGATAGATAGATAGATAGATAGATATATATGTGTGTGTGTGTGCGTGTGTTTCAATTTCTATGAAATACTTACATCTGTACATTATCTGAATTAAGGAGAGGGGATTCACAATACCTTTATTAAGTAAGCCCAGTCATGCCATATACCTATTATCACCATTATCTGGAGAAAAATCAAGATTCTAAACTATTCACTAAGTGAAATCTAGCACATACAAGCATGTTCAGAAAGTAATACAATCCTCAGAATTCTGAAGAAATACAGCTGACCTTTTCTTACTCATAATAATGTTACCCCATCTATCTATTGCTGTCTGGATGAGTAGAAAGTAAACACGTACTGTCCATGATATGGGAAGTCAAGCTTCCAGAATGCTTACGCATCACAAAAATTATATCATTTTCACATAATACTTCTCAAACAATGAAAAAACATAAACAACTTCTAATAGCTATAAATTAACAACTATTTCATATAGGGCAAATTAAGGAATATTAGTTACAAATGTGCAATAAAAACTGATGAATACTCAACACAAAATCCCAATGTATCATAAACTGAAGTGGGTTTATCAAGCAAAACATTTAGCAATTGTTCATGCTATTACACAGCACCAGTTTAGGGCTGTCTTAATAACATGGATAATTATCCAGCCATTCATCTGCTATGACATTATTGTGCAAAGCTGGGTTTTCATCCTTTCTAAAGAATCCTGAAACTCATTACTGTTCTCATTTAGAGTTAAATACTAAGATACAGTGATCATCATCAGTCCTGAGTCAGCAAACTAATGTAAGGCCTGTAGTATATAGTGCTTGCTACATCCCTGATGAATGGTGAGTATAAATCAGAACTCCTTTCCTTTAAGTCTTTCTCTTCCCTAGCAAGCACATCAATCTCTTGGAACTTCGCTAAGGCTAACTTGCTGTGCGTGACCTAGGAAGTGATACCAGGTGGAAGCACTTTTAGGCTACTATTCATGGCCTGCTCAAAACATGACGTAAATGGTGTTAACATGAGGTATGACCAAACAGCAGAAATGAAATCTCATTTGGCCTGTTTCTCTCCGCAGTGTTTACAGGCTCAGCTTTAGATTCTGTCCAGGTAGAAACTCTAACTTCACATGCAGGTGCTATGCTGGTGCAGAGACCCTCCTGCTGTGGGTCATACCATGGAGCCTGCCAAGTCATGTGATCTGCAGAGGCAGGGACCAAAGAGTAGAAGTGGTACCTATAGGCAGCAGTTGTGAATAAAAAAAGAAAAAAAAAGAAAAAAGAAAAAATAGTTTGAATTTTACAATCCCTCTCATACTGTCCTATCCTATACTACTCTATCTCTATAATGTTTCCTCTCCCCAAAATCATTATAGAACAAATCCTATGATCTCTTTTCAAAGGTAAAAAATAATGCCTCCATGGGGTCTGAAAACATACCAGGGGTATATCCTCATCATTGCTAAATATGAACTCATCTCAATCTTGTCAGCATTAGTTTAGCTCATCCGCTAAGTTTTCTCCAGAATCTGGGATAATTGCTACAGTGATATTTCTGTATAAGGGTTCTTCCGGCTCATTAATCTCACTGCCCTTATACATAAAGAAATTGGAACAATTTATTTATTTATTTATTTAACATTTGTTTAGCAGGAATGTCCTACTTGTAACAAGCCAATTTTCAACAGAGGCCCAGGGAGAAACACTCCAGATTCACATCTTGTAATGTGGGAGGAAACCAGACCACCCGGAGGAAACCCACACAAACACAGGGAGGACATGCAGACTCCACAGAGAAGGCACCCCAGTCAAGAATCAGCTGGAGAACCTGCTGTTGTGAGGTGACAATGCAAATCACTGTAGCACTGTACCATCCAGTCTATAATTCTGATCTCATATCTGAGGTCAGAATTGCAGACAAAGGCAACATTACTGACCTTGAGCAAGACCATTTTTGATTTGGGAAGTGAAGATTCTGACTCATAAATCTGGTAGAAACTCACTGAGGTAGTGAGCAATGGTCTCTTAGTGCATACTTCTCTATCTTGATCTAGCCAGTACTTTTGCTACCATCCCCCATGCTGGTATAATGGAAAAATTATTAAAACTCAGTATAAATGCCTAAGATGTCAACTGGATTGCAAACTGGCTTACTGACAGAGCACATATTGTGAATGTTGGGGGGTACACTTTCAGAATACAAAGTTGTAACTACAGATGTCCCACAAGATTCTGTGGTAGGACCTTTTCTCTTTGGCATCTGTTTTTCTGGCATCCAAGCCAATAACCCAGTAATGTGGCTATCTACTTTGGCTGATGACTGTAAACAGGTCACTATAATTCGATTCCTGACTGCCTGCTCCTGCAGGATCTGGACTGAACACAATGTTTATCAACCTCTAGAATGTAAGCCCCAATTTAATAGGCTAATAGGTAACTTAGCGGCTTACTGCATCCCTTAGAGACTTACTGCATCTAACTAAAATTAACTATTAATTAGAAATAGTAATTCAAACAAATAAAAAAGTACATGCAATATGAGGGATTGCAGTTTGTATAATATATGAAATACCTAGTACAGTGAAATTAGGGAATGCCATAGCAAAGCATCTTCACTAATTCTACAAAACCAGATGCTTTTTGTGTAACAGTCCTGCCCCCCCAACATACACTGTGTGTCTCACACACACACACACACACACACACACACACACACACACACACACACACACACACACACACACACCTCATATCTTAGTTTATCTATATTACCTTTCAGGTGTGTGTGTTGTGTATCTGTTAGTGCAGATGTATACAAAGTGTGCCTGCACAAAGTAAACTTTCACAGATATATAAAGAATATGCAAAGTTCTCATTTTTTTGTTATGAACTTATTGCAAGATACGGATGATTTGGCCTTTTTTGAGGATCAAAATGGCATCACCAGCAATGACAATTCTATAGGAGTAAGTGAGACTTTTAGTATGTCACATTTGTTTAAAGAATTAACACTACATACCAAGAAGTATCGTTCAACTACTTGGCATATTAAACTACTAAAAGCATATAAAGGGGCTGAGATAGCTCTGTGTGGTTTACGTGTTTACTTGGAAACAGGTGTTGGGAAAGATGATCTTGATTTCATGAACAAATGGCGTTGTATACAAAACACCGCATCTAAATTGTTCATTGAATTACTTATTGAATATTATGAACGTGCACTTGTGGGAATGAAGGGGAAACTTGATGATTGTCTTGATACAATACAACAGCACGATAATCAAAGTGACTATAACAAATTGTATGAGACTTATTTGACTGAGGTGAATAGTTTTGAGAAAGAAATAAAAAATAAAAAGCTTAAGAAATTTAACCGAGATATGGGTGATGTCAAAAATAATACCGTTTATTCTTGGAAATCAATGAAGAGATCTGTCAGGTTCTCTGAACCTGCTAATAAGCATTTTAAACAAAAGCGTAAAAAAAATAGATCTATACTTAAGCCTACCAGAACCATTGATTTGACCACTGATTCTAGTCCCTCTGATGTTTCTTCAAATCCCCAAGTACTGATACCAACACAGAAGGTTTGGAGGAACAAATTTCACCTTTACATAAGAGATTGAGGGGCAGAACAGGCCCTTTAGAAGAGGAGGGCAGAAGCTCCGCAGGCAGACCAGGGAGCAACATGGAACAAATATTCAGGGACCTTACCAAAATGTAGAACTTAATGTTCATGCAGACATGGATGATCTCATAGTCAATTTAACCGACTATGTGTAGACAACTTTTGAAAAAAATGTGTTTAATAAAGGATTTAGCTATGTACCTTCTTGTTTTGTTTCTGAATATGATGCATGTCTTGATTTAAAACAATTTTGCAGGAATTTAAATCTTAAATATTTTTTCAGTAATAAATCTGATACTAAAAATGTTACTAATACTGCTGATTTTCTTGACCCTTTTCATTTCAGAAAATCTACTTTTCAACCACCATACCATCCTCATGTTAAGTTGTTTGAGGATTTAGTTTTACATGAGCTACTTATGGGACAAAACTCTATATTTAGGGAGTTTGGTGATAATTTAACAAAACAAGAAAGACAGGCACTAGCAAGTCTTAAAAATAATCATGACATAATAATAGTGAATGCTGATAAAGGGGGAGCGGTAGTCATCTGGTCTAAGAAAAATTATCTAACTGAAGCTCATAAACAGTTGAATGATGTTAGATTTTATTATAAGCTACATTTAGATCCTACTATGGACTTTAAGAAAAAGATTGATGAATTTTTGCACACTGCAGTCACAAATGGGGATATATCAGATTCCCTGCATAGACAACTGACAGTGGACAATCCAAAACCCAGAGGTTCTACATTCTCCCCAAAATTCACAAAACTATAAATAACCCTCCCAGAAGACCCATTGTCTCAGGACATGGATCTTTGATGGAACCTTTGTCTGTTTATTTGGAACAACAATTAAAACCTTTGCTAGGACTTGTTAGAGCCAGGCTTAAAGATTCTAGTGACTTTTTATGTCTCATGGATGATTTGCAAGTTAACCCTGATTGTTTCCTTTGCACGCTTGATGTGCAATCATTATATACAAACATTCCGCACCATGGTGGTATATCAGCTCTCAGACACTGGCTTACTTTTTATGGGAAATACAGCCATACCCACATTGAATTATTGATTGCTTTGGTTAAGATAGTACTGGAATATAATGCTTTCTACTTTTGCGGTCACTGTTACCTGCAAATGAGAGGAACTGTCATGGGCACCACATTTGCACCCAGCTATGCGGACCTTTATATGGGGTATCTTGAGTGGCAACTAATATATTCAGAGAAAAATATTTTTAAGAAAGATCTGGTGATGTGGCGCCACTATTTGGAAGATTGCTGGGGTGTCTGGTCTGGAAACTTGGAAGGTTGGAAGGATTTTGTAAAATATCTCAATTCTAATACTCTTGGTTTAAAATTCACTGATAGAATAGAGATGAATAATATTGATTTTTTGGATGTACAGGTAACTAAAGTAATAGATGGTACTATTAATACAGGCCTTTTTCGTAAACAGTTTACTAAGAATGCTATATTAGAGGCAAGTAGTTGCCATCCAAAACAGATCACCCATAATATACCTAAGTCGCAGTTTTGCACACTTAGATGTATATGTAATGAACAAGAAGATTACAAGATGGAATTGAATAATATGAGTGATAGATTCATTAAAAGAGGTTATGATAAATGTAACATCCATATACAAAAATTGAAAGCTCTCAACTATTCCAGGCATGAATTTTTGAAATCAACTAATTTCAGTTCAGATTCAGATAACTCTAGCATATTTAAACCTAGGTCCAATCAAAATGTTAGATTTGTGGTTAATTATGGAACAGATTTTTTTCAAGATACGTACTGTTATAGATAACAATTGGGAAGTGCTCAAATCGGATCCTTTTTTTGACCAGCTTTTGGATTCTAGATGTTTATATAGTTTTAGATGGGGTAAGAACTTAGGGGAATCCCTTTCTTGGTTTAAACAGATTGATTGGCCTAAGGATGGTATATCCAGAGACTTACCAACTGGTTCACATGCCTGTGGTAATTGTGTATACTGTAAGGTGATGTCACAAACCAAATCTTTCACTTCTGTTAATACCTCTAAAGTTTTTGATATTAAACATCTTATCACTTGTCGCACAGAATGGGTGATATACATGGCAGTATGCCAATGTGGTGCCTTTTATATCGGACAAACCTCTATAAGTTTGTAGAGCAGGGTTGCTTTACATTTGAGTGATATCAATTGTAAACGCGTAAGAAGTGCTCTATATAAACATTTATGTGACCATAACACTGCTTCATTTCTCTTTGTTGGTATTGATGCTATCAAGGGTAGTAGATTATCTGATTTAAGCAAACATGAAATTTTGGATAAAAAAGAAAGAATGTGGATGATTAAACTTGGGGCTCTGTACAAACCTGGTCTCAATGATCACTAGTAACTAAAATTCCCCCTCCCCTTGTTTCCTTCTTTATTTACTTTTACTCTTTCCTAACAGTTTTTTAGTTTATATTTAATAACTGTTTTGTCATGCTCACCAATGGGTACATGTAGTTGTATGAGATCATATGCTTTTTGGTATTTATTTATGTACAGTTTAAAGTTAATATTCAATAGTATTTATCTATTTAAAAGTATGATAATATATTGAATATGGAGATTAACATTTATATTATTATGTATATGTCTATATACCTTATATACATATGTATGTATATATTTATTTGTTTTCTGACTTTTTGTTTAATATATTTTATTTATTTTTTCAATGTAATTGTCATTGCCAGAAATCTCCTCACTATAAAACATGGGCTGGTGTGATGCTTGCTTGTAATTTTACACTGACGACGCCAGGGGGGCAAAATTGGTCACCGATCTGTGTTTTTCTTCAGTTGAGCTGAATGGCTGCATGATGGAGCTACCTGAATGTTTGTTCCGTCTTATATTAAAAGTACTCCAAAGTGCTTTTGGGTCTAATGACTTTATCCAATATTGGATTTATTAGCTTTACTATTTCGAGTGCTGGAATCTTTTGTTTTGGAGCTTTGTATTTCACTCCGTGCACCATTTTTGGCGACGTGCACTTGATTCTTTTGGTGTGTATATACATATCTTTATATATATATATATATATATATAAAATGTGGAAAACAGGAATGATTCTCAGATGAGGCAAAAATGTTAATAAATGAGCCACCACAAAACTCCAGCCTCCAGATCTTAGTGCTGCAGTGCTGCATAGTAGAATATATATATATATATATATATATATATATATATATATATATATATATATTTTTTTTTTTTTTTTTTTGGTTGACTGGGAATATCTGACTGGCCAGAGCCTATTTTCTCCCTGAGACCTTAGGAAAAAATCTCCATCACAGTACATTTATAATAACAAGTAAATGGGTTCATAGGTTTATAGGTGTGTACTAGTCTAATGGCCCCAGAGCCTTTACAAGCCTAGCCTATAGGATTACCCTGGCATAGTGCTGCTCGATGTTAGATCCCAGTACCTCTATCAAGTAGAGCCACTGGAGTGATCCCCGGGGTAAAATTTCTATTACCCATCCACTCGTCAAGATTTCTCTGGAAGAGGGTCAACAGGGTGCTCTGCTTGACATGCATGGGAAGTCTATTCCAGAGCATGGGCAGTCTCTGAGAGAGGAACCTGTCCCTCCATCATGTTCTGTTAATTGTGGTAATGAGGTTGAGGTCTCTGGAGTGTGTGGTGCTGAGGGATTGGGATTTCTTTAGATGTAGCATTTCTAACAGAGCTGGGTCAGACATGGCTTTGTAAGTCAAGCAGAGATCACCTCTAAGTAGACGATATGAGACAGAGAATAGCTGGAGTCTTTTGAGTATGTCCACGTAGGACATGTGTTTAATGCCTATGATCCTCTTCTTGAGGTACTTCTGTGGCCTCTCCAGCTGCTGCAGGTGTCTAGTGAGGTACATGCCAAATGGGGCATTATACTCGATGATTGGTCTAATGAGGGAAGAGTAGAGAGAGACAGAGGCGATGACCTCTTTCTTCCTGGATGCAAAATCCTTGGTAATGAGATGTGCCACATAGAAGGACTTTCTGACCACAGTGACAATGTGGTGGTAAAAGGAGAGGTTGCTATCAACCTGCGTCCCCAGATTTCTTATAATGCCTTCAGTGTTCAGTGCACTCCCATCGATGCAGTAATTAGTGGGAACTGAGTTTTTACCAAAGGGGGCAATGACACAATTTCTGGCATTAAGCTTAAGGCTATGGTTTCGACACCAGTCATTGGTCTCAGTGAGGCCTTTCTGTAGGATGTTTGCATCACTTGGAGAGTTAACAATGGTTCCCAGCTTGTAGTCATCTGCGAACCTGGTCAGCCAGAGCCCCTTTGTGCTGGCCTAGACTTCTGAGAAGTAGATGCTGAACAGCAGAGGACCCAGGACCGATCCCTGTGGGACTCCATTCGTGACTGGCCGGCAGTCTGACTTGGAGTCCATTACTTTCACATTGTGTGTTCTATCTGTGAGCCAATTTGCAACCCACCTAGTGATATAGGGTTGATGCATAGTTTGGTGAATTTATCAATAATTCCTGAGTGAGGAATGGTACCAAAGACCTTGGCCAGATTGAGATAGTCTGTATACACTGCCTTACCTTCGTCCACAGCCTTGGTGACTGACTCAGAGAAGTCAACCAGGTTGAGCAGGCATGATCTCCCTTTCACAAAGCCAAATTGCATGGGGTTTAGAGTTTGGAGGTTTCCTATATCTTTGTTAATCAGGTCCATGATGATGCGCTCCATAGATTTACATATCAGACTCATCAGACTAATAGAGTGATAATTCCCAAGGTCTGTAGTTGCTCCCCCTTTATGGAGTGGGATGACTGTATGAATGTAGCAGTGCACCATTTGGTAGGGACAAAGCCTGAGGTGAGGCTGTGACTGAATAGGGCACACAGATGTGGTGCCAGTTTGCTTTGTAGCTCATGCAGAACACAGCCAGGGATATTACCGGTTCCCATGGAAGCTGTATTCTTGGCCTTGGACAATGCAGCTTTAACCTGTGCTGCAGTAATGCTGGGTGCCTAGCATTTTTCTGGTATTGTGATTGGTCCTTTGGGGGGAGGGGTAAAGCTGGCACTGAACCTGTTGGAAATTTCAGACATTTCTCAGAAAAACAAACAATTGCAAAAAAGGTAGGTTTGCTATCATAAGGTCAATGTCCACAAGGCATTCCAACCTAAAATATCAATGCAGATGTTCAAAATGGAATGTTGAGAAGGTCAGAATTTGGTGAACACACTTCCTTAAGTGAATATGACCTTTCTCGACATCCATAGACTGCAGTCAAACACTGCATACCATGTGATGAAACTATTTAGCAGGGGGCAAGCCCCCCTGCACACCCCTCATAGATTAAATATTCCAACTCCGAGATTGCACTACAGTGGAGAAAAGAGTAAATGTCCTGATCTGCACTGTACAGCGATCTCTTGTAAAAAGGCTGACCACATATGTGTGAATGCACAATGCAATCACTAAATCAAGACTCGTACAAATGAAGGTTTGACAACATGGGTTCAGCCAACCAAATTTTTCCATCCCGTGGTCGTCGGACCTTCACTCAGAAATGAGAAAGATATATATAATAAAATATTTACATCAACAATTATAAGTCTATATAGTTCTGGTAGCTTTAAAATCTTGCGGAAAGTAAATGGATTTAGGCTGTACAAGGGAAAACATTATTTTAAAGAAGTTTATCATTCATACATTTTGGGACAGAAGGGTTTAGTTCAACAGATATAATGAAGTAAGTTATACAATTATGTAGGAGTGGAGATTTTAGTATTGTATTCATTTGTAAAGAGTTCAAGAAATATAATGAAGTTATAACCTTATATAGGAGAGGAGATATTAGTATTGTACAGGTAATAGCATTTGAGTGAGACAGCAGGGTACAAGATTAGTTCCGTCTATGCTGCCTGTTCCAAATTGGTGTATCTAAAGATTTATAAATTAGATATCCAGGAATGTTCTGAGGGGTAGAGTGATAGATGGGGTCAGTTAGAAAATACAGAAAGATGAGAAAAGGTATTTAACTGGGATCATACCTCTCAACCGCTTAGAGCAAGAAGTCTAGGCAAAGCCATAAATAAAAGAGGGACAAAGGCCCAAAATAGGGACAATTTTTAAATATTGCTCTTACAAACTTAGAAAGTTGTTAGAATAACAGGTTTTGCATTAGCATAAATTTTCTGAAGGGTATGAAGTATGAAACTCAAATGTCTGTCATTATTTTCTAACTTTAGTTTTGAATGGCTTGCCAGTAATTTACCAGAAAACCACAGTTTTATGAAAAACAGATGAAAAATATGAGGCAAAAATCTGGACAGTCTGAGAAAATCTGTACAGTTGAGAGGTATGAGGGGGATAAAGAGGGTTGTATTGATTCAAGTGCTGCAGGGCAAAAAGTTAGCAACTGGTTATAAGAAAATAATGTTTTCACTAGAGGTCTCAACCTGGTGATGAACATGAGCATACTAGGACTAGGTAAGGTATTGTTTGAGATAGATTTTACAACTCTCTAGTTTGTTAGTCATTTTTATTTGTGTAGGAATGGTGTGGAGTATTGGGAGTCATGTGATGAATTATCTGCTTTTCTTGTTCTTAGTAGAAGTTTATAACCAGAAACCTTAATAACTGAGCCATTATGCTACTTTTATGCTCAATGATATTTTTTCGGCAGGATATTTTTTATTTTATTTTATTTTATTTCTTCATTGATTTCTTTATTTATTTGCATAAGTGAACTGTTAATAGATGTTCATGGTAGAAAGCATTTTTATAAGTTGTTTATTGCTAGCTGATATGCTAATGTAAATGTATATACTTCAAAGCATGTTAATAAGGTAGCACACATCAGGTTGTAAACCGATGGAAGTTTTAAGTTGGTGAATTTATGTTTTGTAACTTGTTTGGTCTCCAGTACTAATCATTTCATGATTCAGTCTGATTTAGTCAGGCCTATTCAATATTTAGTGGTGAGGTACAGATTCATAAAAGTATAGTAGCTGAAAAAAAGGTTCACTGAATGGAATTCAGGTGGCAATGAGGTGGAACAATAGGCATTGCTGCCTCTCAGCACTTGGTTTTCCAGTTTAGTTCTTGGTTGGGTAAGGGGGTTACCTTCTGTGTAGAGTTTTACATCTTCCCTGTGTCTTCATTCTTCATGGGTTTCATCTGGGTACTTTGGTTTAATGATACATAGATAAACTAGCAATTCTCCAAATGTTCTAAATGTGTGTGTGTGTGTGTGTGTGTGTGTGTGTGTGTGTGTGTGTGTGTGTGTGTGTGTGTGTGTGTGTGTGTGTGTGTGTGTGTGTGTGAATTTGTTCATTCCGTGATGATTGGTACTTCATTTGCTTCTAGGCCTTTCACCCGTAGAATGCGTGATAGGCTCTTGCCCACCTACCAACCCTGCATCGGGTTGTGAGAATAAAATAATTACTATAAATTTCTATGCCATATCATACAGGTATTGATGGTCATGTCCAGTATTTTGAGCTGCATTCTTTTTCTGCAGAAATCAGTAAGAAAATGTTCTGAATTAACAATACAGAAAGTTACAGGTTATTAGTTCAAAGCATAATATAGCAATGGCCACAAAACTACCATATATTTAAAAATCAAAAGCACATTCTGCCAGCAGGCAAGAGCTTTGCTATCAATGGGGTAGTTTCAGTGTCTTTACCCTTTCAGAAAATGATGATATTAACTGAATACATATAACATCTTCCTCAAGAAATTTAATATTCCATTTGTTTATCTTGAATAATGCAGAAGGAACTCATTCCATCTTCCTTTTCCATGCTTCCCTTGGTATGTCATTCCTTAAATTACACATCTTTTCCAAGAAGAAATATCTATAACAATTTATATTGTTCATCTCCTATTGCTTTATTACAAACACTCTTTGCCACTGTATTGTTTTCTTATCGGATAGTTCCTACACTTGCGTTCTGCTCATCACTCTGTGAGACATATGCAATTTGTAATCTTGTACTCTGTTTCAGGGAATGGATGTAAATTTCATGCTGCCTTTCCTAACATGGCTTGCCGTAAAAAATCATTTTAAAGATTTATTGCTCTTTTTGGAACCCAGGCTATGTTTTTGAATACATTTGCAGAGCTATGTCAAGTAGGATATGATACTGTATCCCAGAGAGGTCATTATCAGTGAGAAATGTAATAAAAGCACCCAATAATGGTAATTTAGACAATTCAGACAGTCATTATTATGATCGTCTTTCTGCTGTATAGAAAAAGGATATAATTCCTTATATTTTACACTGAGCTCTGGGGTTCAGCATTGAACCACTTTTGTATTTTTCTGCTTCATTCTTTCTGAAATAATGTTTCTAGCTTACAGGTTCTTATGTGAGAAGATGAAATAACTATTTTTTTCTCTCAGCATTCAGAGATAAAATCAATACTGTTCATCAAAAGCAGTTTGATATGGGTCAGAGTTATGTTTTCAGAAACTATGATAGTTTCAAATGTCAAAAAATCCTTAAATCTTGCTGCATCTTCTGTATTTGCTGACAGATTGAAAGTAGTAAAGGCGACCATTAAAAGCATTTCTGTACTGAAAATGCGTTAGATGGTATAAACTCTGTCTAGGTTTACAATATGAGAAGATACAGTAAGGTCTGAGAGCTAAGGTTGATTAAACTTGAGATAAAATGTGCACCTTTTGAGCAACCTTGCAGACAAAAATACTCCGATTTCTCAGCTTTAAGTAAATTAATCTATCACTGCGGGGTTGCAAACATTGTCCTTACACTCCTTAAGAAAAGTTAATTCCTTGTCAACTGACAGGCTTGAGTTACACTAGCTTTTTATTTTATTTATTGTGTTAACTAAGTAAACTCACTAAGTACAAGAGCTTCTTTTCAGCAGCAGACTGGGAGCTGTGTCCCGCAGTAGGCGAACAAAAATTTACAGATGCAAATCCAGGACTGTAGGATAAAGCTTGTAGCCTTGTCATCTACACTAAGTTGCCAGACAAAATTGCCAGACATTCCCCCAGATTCAGCAAGCAGCTGTGCAGGAATAAGTTATTCTTGCATGGCAGGGACCGTTCCTGTTCAGCACGGCAGCACGCCATGCATATGTATGAAGTCACACTGCCATGCTCTAAAACGGACAGGGTTCCATGTACGAGCACAGGGTGTGTGTCTGAGAGCAGAGCTCTCACAATACACACGCCCCCTGCACTCCAGAATTGCCTTTCAGCAATTTAAAATGAGCAAGAATGGTCATAACATTCCCAACCTGTCAGGATAAGAAATCTGGTCAAAGCCATAAGGGACAATCGTCCCTACCAAGGCAAAAGTTGATAGAATAACACATTTAGCATAAGCACATAGCGCACACCTCCCAACCCATCAGAGTAAGGAATGTGGACAAAGCCAAAAGGGACAATTGTCCCACAAAGCAGAAAGTTGATAGAATAGCAGGTTCAGCATTAGCAGGGATATTCTGAAGGGTACAAATAAATAAACACAACAAATATTTTTTTTTTAAGCATGCAATAAAGTTTAAGCGTAGCTGTGCCCGTTGCTTAGCTACGCTTAGTCCAGCTTAAACAGCACAAGACATTAACTAGCAAGAGACATGCAATGTAAGCAGTACTGCAATAGTGTAGTGGTTTAAGTGTATACTTTGTAAACAGCCATTCTCGGCTCGATCCCTACTACTACCATTTTGCATTTTACATGTGAAAACCGTACATAAACATTTTTTATTTATAATTAGCTACTAAATAACATATATTTGTTAACCAGTGTACTGTAGTAGGTCCAGATGTGAGGTGTCAGTTTAATACAGTTGTGAAACCGCCATATAAACACAAGTGCCCCATACAGTATAGTCCCACATGAGTAAATGTAATGAAAGCACATTGGGGGATGTCAGGGACAGTAAACAAATTTATAATATGCAATGAATGATGAATCAATCCCATACAGCAGATAGTCTATAAAATAAAAAATAAACAATGCTAAGCATTATACAGCTCTGCTTACCAGGTTTAAGAATTATGTAAATCTGACTGCTAAGCAATGAGCAACCCAGCTAAGTGGATTTGCCCATTGGTAAGCAGTGCTGAACCTGTCCCTTTAAGCACTGCCAACCTTAGCTAAGCAGGTTTGCCATAGCTTAGCTTAGCTCAGCATATTCAAAACCATCCAATCACAGCAAAGTGCGGGAAATCGGATGTATTTAAACCCTGCAGGTGGGAATACAGCTCATAACTAGTTGCAGCTTCCCACTGTAGGCAATATGGCAGGTGTCGACAAGGGCATGCACTTCCGGGTGCAGCGCTGAGGCATACAGAAGTCCAAGGTCATGGTAGGACTCCTGGTAAATAACCATGATGAGAAACTGCTGTAGAGCTAGTACCAGGGCTCCCAGTATAAAGCGGAAGCCTGGGACCATCTCGCCCGTGATCTCACCAGTGCCACTGGTATCCTTTGGACTGGTGAGCAGCCCCAGCACCACTATGCCGACTTGAAGCGGAGAAAGAGGGAGCTCTTGGATGAGTGGGGCCAAGAAGCATAGCAGAGGGGTGATGTCCCAGCAGTGTGTAAGTATTTATATCAATAATTCTTTACCAAAGTCCACTGTGTGATGGATAGATAAGGCTAAATATTTCTCTATTCCCTTTACAGCTGCAGCTGAGTGCGCTATGAATCAGGAAGCCTATGCCAGTAGGCTGCAAAGGCTGCATCGAGAGGCTGGTGAGTAACAATCCTGCTTGTAGTAGAAATATCAAATAAATATAAAGTAGTAGAAAGTCACCTGGGAGTATAAAACTGTATGGGTTGTACTGAATAAACCAGACAATATGACAGTTGTTGTTGTCTTTTGGCTTTTCCCGGTTAGGGGTCGCCACAGCAGAACTCCGGTCCGCTAATGGTTGCCAGTAGATTTTTATGAACATCGAGGTGCCAGCTCGACGTTCAACCTTCCATGAAGGCACACCCACTTATGCATGTCTTTTGAATGCCCATCCAACCATGGGGAGGACATGCAGACTCCGCACAGAAGGCACTCCCCGCACTCCAGCCAAGAATCGAACGGGAAAACCTCTTGCTGTGAGGCAACAATGCTACCGCTGCACCACCGCGGCTGATAGGTGATATTTCAATAAAACCGTAACTGCCTGGCAACAAAGTTGTAAATCCTGGACTGGTTGTGTTTACTCTGGTATTGTATGTCATTTAGTGTTGCAGTCTCTGAATAGTAATGTTGTGTTAACCACTGTTACCCACACTGTGCTACATAAAAATTATGTCTAGGAATAGCTGTATAAGACTGTTGTAAGTACAAGGTCTGATTGTACAACCAAGAAAGACTTAGACAGAAAACACTGATGAAACAGACAGCAGTTTCTAAATAGCTCATTCTATGAAGCTCAAACTGTTGTATTTTTAGCACACACAGCCGTGGCTCGAATCCTGGGAGTGGTAGTAAGCTATATGCATAATCATACCTCTCAACTGTACAGATTTTTGCAGAATATCCAGATAATTGGCTCATATTTTTGGCAAATTACTTTGTCTCCCTGGCAAATCACTGGGATGATCTCAGAATTAGAGTCACTAAATAATGACATACATTTGGTTTTCAGACCTCAGATCCTTCAGAAAATTTATATTAAAACAAATCCTGTTACCCTAGCAACTCTCCAAGATTATAAGAGCAATATTCAAAATATGTCCCTATTTGAACCCCCATGTTGTCAAGCTTTGTTCGAAGTGTGTGCATTAAGAGATTGAGAGGTATGTGCATAATATTAACTAGGAATCTGGGAATATGTGTAGAAACAGTTAGGTAGTTTTAACAAACATTCCCCTCACAGGTCTTTCAGATAAGAAAACTGTAACTGCCTGGCAATAAAGTTTTAAATCCTGGACTGGTAGTGTTTAGTCTGGTATTGTATGGCCTGACATGTAGCATTCACCAACATCTGATATCAGAATAGTACTGTTGTGTTAACCACTGTTTCTCACACTGTGCTACATAAAAATATGTCTAATAATGTCTGTATAAAACAGTTGTAATTACAAGATCAGAATGTACAACCAAGAGAGACTTAGAAAGAAAACACTGAAAGAACAGATACTGGTATCTAAATAGCTCACTCTAATGAAACAGAAATTGTATTTTTAGTAGACACAGCCATGGTTTGAATCCTGGGAGTGGTAGTAAGTAAGCTGTATGCATAATCATACCTCTCAACTGTACAGATATTCCCAGAATGTCCAGATATTTGGCTCATATTATTGGCCTGTTTCTCTTTTTTCCTGTCAAATCAGTGGGATGATCTCAGGATTGTAGTCACCAAATAATGACATACATTTGAGTGTCAAACTTCAAATCCTTCAGAAAATGTATATTAAAACAAATCCTGTTACTCTAGCAACTGTCTAAATGTTTATAAGAGCAATATTCAAAATATGTTCCTATTTGTACCCTATGTTGTCAAGCTTTGTCTAGACGTTGTGCATTAAGAGATTGAGAGGTATGTGCATAATTACAACTAGATATCTGAGAATATGTGCAGAAACAGTCAGGTAGTGTTAGCAATCATTCCCTACACAGGCCTACCAGGTAAGAGAAGTAGAATTTAGATATAAGACAGTTGAAGTATACACTATGTGCAAACATACCACTGCCCAAACCTAGGCCATAGGGTATTGTAATAATATCTGTAGAGTAATGATTAGAGCAATGATCATTAAAGTTGTGAATACTGCAAGGATATATAAGTTGTTAATTGACATCTCTCTCTCCTCCCCACCATATCTGCAACAATAATCTAAACACACAAATCAATGGGTATGTTTACATCAAACCTACTGTTGGGACATATGTCCAATTGCTCAACAAATATTGAAATGTGTTTCTATTAATGTTCCATGTTGAAATACTATAATTGGTGGCCTGTTGCTATCAATGTAACCTGCATGCTGCTGTAATGGCCACCTTGGCTCCATACATCCATGTGTTCTGTTTGCTATGCAACTGTTCCAAATCTGGTGTTTTGAGTTAATGGGAATATCTATGCATGCTGTTATAACTAATCCTAGATTGTGTTGACTATTACTAACCCACATATGATCTAAACTGCAATACCATAGCACATTTGGGAAGGTCAATCCCAGTGGACCCACCTCTCTCACCTCATCTGGCCATGACACCAGGCCCCAGCATATCTGGGACCTACCTGACACCTCCTCATCTGCTGGTCCTGCACCATCTTTGGGTGGAACCAACTCAGGGGATGGAGCTTGTTCCTCACTGGGAGTGGGTGCTGACAGGATACTGTCCGGGGATTGGTGCGTAGTGAGCTCTGAAGGGAGTTTGGAGATTTGCTATGCTAGCTTGAGGGCCACATGGCACAATTAGAGGGTCAGCCTGCCCTTCCTGCTCAGCCCCCAGCACAGCCATGGATGGGGACCTCAGTCCCACTGTTTCCATTTGGGGGCTCATGGGCTTCCGATTTCCAAACATCCCTCCCCATCCAAGGTGTTTATCCCCAGATGTGTCATATACCACCCCTGTATGCTGTCTTGTCTGTCTTGTCTGTCTTCTTACCCAACTTACCTCTCCAAATATACTTATTATCCTTCCCCAACATCCCATTCTCACCTTAAAAGAAAAAAAGGGCAATCTGTTTCCAAAAATAATTTGCCCCATATATAGCTGTCCATTTTGCACATGTGTCCACTGGACACATGTAATCTGGTCTAACTGGCTTCACAACACATTATTGTTGTCCTTACCCCTCTCTCAGGGGTTTGAGTGTCCAAATGTACCTCCAAATTCAGTACATATGCACAGCTGCTGTTGTAGAAGAAATGGACAGCTATAGACCTTCCCTACACCTGTCCTGCTCATCCCTAGCTACTTTAACTATTATCTTTCCCTCTTTGTGCCCCCCTTTTCACCACTTTCCTATCACCCCTTTTTCTGTTCTTTTAAAGAAATTAGTGCAGAGATAAGTGGGAGTAAGCACTTTTAAGCAGTAGTAAGTGGGATTAAGCCTGTTTGCATGGTGCTAAGCAATGCCTATGAAAATTAAGCACTTTTCAGGCTAACTGTCTGTAAGCATATTTAACCAGAAGTTAGCATTGCTTAC